>NC_050575.1:193633752-193933752 GCF_011100635.1 Trichosurus vulpecula
CATTGGGTTTGTGGAAGGAGAGAAGCTGAGAAGACCCAAGAGTCACTTAGAAATGCCTGGGTGCACAGTGGAGATATAGCTACTATTGAAGTGAAAGAGGCACTATAGCCATGAAATTGTCATTGCCAGACTCCCAGGTCCAAGGCAAAGCCAATACTTTCTGGCCTGTTTTGAGACACATGCTGTATCATTGATACTCCTGGAGACCAGGATTGGAAACAGTCACTTTTCTTTAAGCTTTTTCCTCCCTTTCTTTTGAGAGGGTATGAACCTGATATGCTCTCTCTGTCTCCAAGAAGCTTTACCATTTTTCCTAAAAAATCTTATACCACTTTCTGTTTAAATGCTTTACTTTGTGTTTTAGCTTAGCAGTTTTGATGAAGCCTTTAACCATCCCCACTGCTAAATTGTGTGTAGAAATGGAGCACTGAGAGGGGGTAATAGCAGTACCTGGAAGGAGAGAGAGATAAAATTAAAATGGTCATAATTTTCCAGAAGCTGATCTTTGGCTGGGGGTCTGGGAGCTAGGATAGAGTTATTGTTTCATTTATATAACTTCTCAGGGCTGAGAGAATACTTTTATGGGGGCTTCTTTATGTAAATGAGTCAGTAACAGTGGATGGAGCCACAGCACTCTGGGGTGGCATTGACGTGGAAACCTGCCCTTTTCTTCAAAGGCCTGGTTTGAAGGGAAAGTCCCTCATCTGTGAGGAAAGACCCAAGAAGTAGTCAGATATAAAGTCATAGCCAAGGGGAGGAGTATTTAGTGTCTACATGAGGTAAGGAAGAATAAGTGCAACTGATACCTGTCTGGGTAAGATACCACGTCCTAAAGGACTTAACCCTTTTTTTACACTGGCTCTTCCAAGGTTCCAATGAATGAATGCCTAATAATCATCCAACTTCTACTACTATGCTTCACTTTGCTTTGATGCCATATACTTGACAAGAACCTTGCTACTTGAATCAGAGATCATGCTTGTGCCCATGTCCCCTCCCTACTCCTCCCTGTTTTCCACTCCTAAAACCACAATCAAATCAGCACTGACACTGTTATTGGGAAGGTATGTCAACATTCCCCTATGACTCCTCAGATAATCTTGGTAAACTTAGGAGATGAGATATTTCTTCCTTTTATGTATTATCTCCTTCTTGTTCAATTGCTTAGTTGTGTTTGACTCTGTGACCCAATATGAGGTTTTCTTAGCAAGATAATAGAGTGGTTTGCCATTTACTTCTCCAGTGGATTAAGGTAAACAGAGATTAAATGACTTGCCCAGTCACACAACTAGTGAGTGCCTGAGGCCATATTTGAATTCATGTGTTCCTGTTTCAGTCCAGTGCTCTATCCACAGAGCCATCTAGCTGCTTCCTAACTCCATGAGAGGCAAAGTACCATCTTTTCTTTTGTTTTTGTGGTAGCAAGGCTTAGCACTGTGTTTGGGCTCTTAGAAAAACAAGATGTATTATGACTTGGAGTCAGGAGTGGGATGACCCTGAGCAGGTCATTTAACTTCTCTTGGTCTCTGCTCCTTCTTCTGTAAAGTGGAATTCATAATAATACTGATCTCACAGGTTTGTTTTGAATGTGAATTGAGATAACAAAAGTAAAGTACTTTAAATGCTAGCTACCATTATTATTATTATTAATTATTATTGTTGTTGTTTTTCAATGCTTTTTCTTTTTTTTCTTTTTAATTTAATTTATTTAATATATTTAGTTTTCAGTATTGATTTTCACAATAGTTCGAATTATGAATTTTCTCCCCGTTTCTACCCTACCGCCAATCCAAGGTGGCATATATTCTGGTTGCCCCATTCCCCAGTCAGCCCTCCCTTCTGTCACCCCACTTCTGCTCCCATCCCCCTCTTCCTTCTTCTCTTGTAGGGCAAGATGAATTTCTATGCCCCATTGCCTCTGTATCTTATTTCCTAGTTGCATACAAAAACTTTTTTTTTTGTTTTTGAACGTCTCTTTTTAAAACTTTGAGTTCCAAATTCTCTCCCCTCTTCTCTCCCCACCCACCCTCCCTAAGAAGGCAAGCAATTCAACATAGGCCACATGTGTATCATTATGTAAATCCCTTCCACCATACTCATGTTGTGAAAGATTAACTATGTTTTGCTCCTTCCTAACTTATCCCCCTTAATCGAATTTGCTCCCTTGACCCTGTCCCTTCTTGCAAGTGTTTGTTTTTGATTACCTCCACCGCCATCTGCCCTCCCTTCTATCACCCCCCTTTTTTATCTTCTTCCTCCTTCTTTCCTGCAGGGTAAGATACCCAATTGAGTGTGTATTCCCTCCTCAGGTCAAATCCGATGTGAGCAAGATTTACTCATTCCTCCTCACCTGCCCCCTCTTCCTTTCCTACAGAACTGCCCTTTCTTGCCACTTTTATGTGAGATAATTTACCCCATTCTATCTCTCCCTTTCTCCCTCTCTCAATATATTCCTCTCTTATCCCTTATCCCTTAATTTGATTTTTTTTTAAGATATCATCCCTTCATATTCAACTTGCCCTGTGACCTCTGTGTGTATATATATATACACATATATATACATACACATATACATATATATACACATAATATATATATATACACCTACATATATACATACATTGACACACATATGTGTATATATATATATATATATACACATATATATGAATATATGCATATTCCTTTCAGTTACTATGATATTGAGGTCTCATGGATCATACACATCATCTTTACAAATAGGAATGTAAACAAAACAGTTCAACTTTAGTAAGTCCCTTATGATTTCTCTTTCTTGTGTACCTTTTCATGCTTCTCTTGATTCTTGTGTTTGAAAGTCAGATTTTCTATTCAGCTCTGGTCTTTTCACTGAGAAAGCTTGAAAGTCCTCTATTTTCTTGAAAATCCATATTTTGCTTTGGAGCATGATACTCAGTATTGCTGGGTAGGTGATTCTTGGTTTTAATCCTAGATCCATTGACCTCTGGAATATTATATTCCAAGCCCTTCAGTCCCTTAATGTGGAAGTTGCCAGATCCTGTGTTATCCTGATTGTTTTCCCACAATACTCAAATTGTTTCTTTCTTGCTGCTTGCAGTATTTTCTCCTTGACCTGGGAGCTCTGGAATTTGGCAACAATATTCCTAGGAGTTTTCTTTTTGGGATCTTTCTGAGGAGGTGATTTGTGGATTTTTTCAATTTCTATTTTGCCCTCTGGCTCTAGAATATCAGGGCAGTTTCCCTTGATAATTTCTTGAAAGATGATATCTCGGCTCTTTTTTTGATCATGGCTTTCAGGTAGCCCAATAATTTTAAAATTCTCGCTCCTGGATGTATTTTCCAGGTCAGTGGTTTTTCCAATGAGATATGTCACATTGTCTTCCACTTTTTCATTCCTTTGGTTCTGTTTGATAATATCTTGATTTCTCATAAGGTCACTAGTTTCCACTTGCTCCAATCTAATTTTTAAGGTAATATTTTCTTCAGTGATCTTTTGGACCTCCTTTTCCATTTGGGTAATTCTGCCTTTCAAGACATTCTTCTCCTCATTGGCTTTTTGGAGTTCTTTTGCCATTTGAGTTGGTCTATTTTTTAAGGTATTGTTTTC
Organism: Trichosurus vulpecula; assembly: GCF_011100635.1. Lineage (NCBI taxonomy): Eukaryota > Metazoa > Chordata > Mammalia > Diprotodontia > Phalangeridae > Trichosurus > Trichosurus vulpecula. The sequence continues at coordinate 193,637,360 of NC_050575.1, forward strand.
TTCAATATTTTTTTCAGTATTTTTTTTTGTTCTCCTTTAGCAAGTCATTGGCTTGTTTTTCATGGTTTTCTTGCATCATTCTCATTTCTCATCCCAATTTTTCCTCTACTTCTCTAACTGGCTTTTCAAAATCCTTTTTGAGCTCTTCCATGGCCTGAGACCAGTTCATATTTTTCTTGGAGGCTTTTGATGTAGGCTCTTTGACTTTGTTGACTTCTTGCTGTATGTTGTGGTCTTCTTTGTCACCAAAGAAAGATTCCAAAGCCTGAGACTGAATCTGAGTGCATTTTCACTGCCTGGCCATATTCCCAGCCAACTTACTTGACTCTCGAGTTTTTCAGCAGGGTATGACTGCTTGTAGAGTAAAGAGTACTTTGTTCCAAGTTTGGGGGGATGTGCCATTAATTTCAGAGCTATTTTTATACAGCCAGCTCTGCCACACCAGCACTCCTCCTTCCTCAAGAACCGCCAACCCAGACTGGATGCAAATCTTAAGCAGGCTCTGCACTCCTGCTCTGATCTGCCACTTAATTCCTCCCACCAGGTGGGTCTGGGGCCAGAAGCAACTGCAGCTCTAGTTCTGTAGCTGCACCTCCCCCCCTAGCCCCCCACCCCCGCTGCTCCTGGAGTGGTGGCCAAACTGTAAACTCTTTTTACTCTGTCCCCTGCAGCTTTTCCACTAACCTTCTCTGTTATCTTTGGTGTTTGTGAGTTGAGAAGTCTGGTAACTGCCACAGTTCACTGATTCAGGGTGCCAGGGCTTGTTCTGCCTGGCTCCTGGTCTGGTTGGTCCTGACGCCACCAGGGCTGGGCTCTGCTCCACTCCACTCCATGGGCGATAGACCTCATCCTGTGACCATCCAGGCTGTCCTGGGTTGGATCCCTCTGCTATTTTGTGGGTTCTGCAGTTCTTGAATTTGTTCAGAGCCATTTTTATAGGTGTTTGGAGGGACCTGGCAGGGAGCTCATGCAAGTCCCTGCTTTCCAGCCACCATCTTGGCTCTGCCCCCCCCCACCATGCTTTTTCATTAATATCATCATCTGTTAGGTTTATAGCATCATTCTTTTATAAATTTAATTCAGTTATCATTTATTTGCTGATTTAGAAAGTAGAAAATGAAGAAGGAAACCTTTATTTTTTTCTTTTTAAAAAACAAACTTTTTAATGTCTTAAAACAAACAATGTAGTGATTTCTGAATATCTGTGATTATACACACATACACACACACACACACACACATGCACACACACACATAAATGCTTGATCTTCTAACAAAGAAAAAACAGTTAAAAATCTATAAGCCATATAATCTACCAGTGCTCACACTGTACCTTCATGATGCCCATAGAGTTAGTCAGTGACAGAGCTTCTTAATTTCTGCTAAGACTGGGCTCCTCCCATGAGGCCTATTGGACAAGGAAAAATGTATCTAGACAAATGCCTGAAATGTGGAATTGGCAATTTAGATGTGGCTTCTCCTGCTCCATTAGATCATCTGTCTACTCAATCACCACTCACGCAGGTTAAATAACAGGCCCGGTGAAACTCCCTGAAATACTTGTCGAGTAAAATATAACTTACACAACCCCTTTCATAGCCTCTGACAAGAAAAATACAGACTCATTTGAGCATCATAATTATATTAGCAACATACAGTTCAATTCATCAATTCTCATTCTTGAGCCTTAGCTATTGAAAGAAATAAAATACATGGTGATAGAAAAACTGGAAGCTACTTTTGTATGAAGCATTAAGGGTTTTTCCTTCTTTTTCTTGAGCACAGGTGCCTTGCTGAACTGATGTTTATTTGAAAATAAATACCATGTCATTTTTCAAAATTACAAAAAAAATCATTTCCTCATGACAAACCAACTCTGGATGGCTCTAAACAAGAAAAGTTTTCTCAAGTTCTTGCATTATTTTGGCAATAACTGTTACCCTATCCCCATTTTTCCAGACCTGTAATTTAACACACATGAAAATCTCAATATCCTAGATTATTATTTATTATATTATTATTATTAAAAAAACAAACAAAAAAACCAAAACCTCACAGTTGTTTAAATCCAATTTTCTCATTTTATAGATGAGCAAAGTGAAGCCCAGGGAAGTAAAATGATCTGTCCAAGGTCACACAGATTGTACCAAAAGCTGGATTTGCATCCAAATCCTTTAATCCAAAGTTAGTAGTTTTTAAACTGTACCACACTGAAAATAATTGATCAACTATTGCCTTTATGCAGATAAGTCTCAAATCTACATATCCAACCCTAGTATCTCTTCTCAGTTATAGTCCTATATCTTCTCTTACTTGCTAGCCATCTCTGCTTGGATGTACCATAGCACTTAATACTCAACATACCCAAAACACAATTCATTCTTTTTTCCCAAATCTCACTTGTTTTTTTTTCAAGAAATACTTTTGTCATCATCTAGGTTTACAACATCAGTTATCCTCTCTCTCACTACCCATAGACAATCAGTTATCAGGTTTTGTTGATTCCACTCCCACAAAATTTCTGAAATCCAAACCCCTCTCTCCACTGAAACAACTAACAATGTTAATTCCCTTCAACCCATATCAACCCATTTGTGCCTATCTACTTTGTAAGGCTCCTTGTTCACATTCTCCCATATGTTCACCACAAGAAGTCTATTAAACTATCTGGGGATCTTCCACAATTTCTTTTGACAATGCTCTTGCTTGTAATAATGCTTTAGGTGCTTAACAAATGGCTCTTGATTTGTTGATATACTGAGAATTTCAATGGAACTTGTGGTCCGTTGATTAGAATCCTTTATTCTGTCCAATAGACTGTCTTTTTTTTGTTGTTCATTCATTTCTTTATGCCATACTTTATACCATTTCTCTCACGTATTTCTTTGTGTTTCAGCCTACTCAGGCTTCTCAATTCCCCTATGGTGATACATATTTAAATTCTTTGGAGACTGTGGTATTCCATGATTTGCAGATATACAACAATGCTGGAAGAATGTGGGCCCAAAACTGAATGGATGAAGATTTCTTTCAAGAGACTTGGGGTCATTAAAAAGTGCTTTGTTGGTGGAAATCCAACCCAATTTCCCCTACTATTAGGCCCACTCACCTATTTGCATTGGGTGCTTAAGATCGATACGTTGATAGATGAACTCCATAGGTTGGGCATCCAATTGCACATTAGCTGGCCCAAATGAACTGCATCCTTAGGTAATGAAAGAACTAAAAGATGTGATTTCAGAGCTACTCTATATAATATTTGAATTATCATGGAGAAAAGGAGAGGCATAGCAGGACTAGAAAAAGACAAATGTCCCAGTTTAATTTTTAAAATTGGAGAGATAAGATTCTGCAAACTATAGGACACTGAACTTGCCTTTGATTTCTGGGGAAAAAAAATCAAGAATTGATTATTAAGGAGCTGCTTATTGAGTCTCTTTAAAAACAAAATTAACAAACAATCAAAATGGATCCAACAAGAATTAAGTCATTCCAGACTAGCTTTATTTAATTTTTAATAAGCATCTGTATTAAATTTGTACATGAGGGGAATTTTGTGGATAGCTGGATTCTAGCAAAATATATCATACTCTTCTTGTGGAGAAGAGAGAAATAAGGGCTAGATTATAATACAATTAGACATATTCTGAACTGGTCTAATGGCAAGACTCCAGGAGTAGTTGTAAATTGTACAATGTTGACATGACATGATGTCTTGATTTGAGTATCCCAGGAATCTGTGCTTGGTGTTGAGCAACTAAGCTATTCAATGATTTAAAGGTATAAATAGCATAGCTAGCAAATATTCAAATAAAACTAAGCTAGGAAGAATAATTAACATGGAGAATTATCATTCTTTAGCTGTTAGGATCGAAAACATATCTGAGAGGCTAGACAATTGAAGAGAACATAATATAAAATTAAACATAAAGCCGTAGATATGGTTTCATAAAATTGATATCATAAGTACAAGGTAAGGGAGGTGGCTTGTTTGAAAAAAGAAAAAAAAAACATGTGAGTATTATTAGTGGACTTCAAGCTCAATATGAATTAATAGTGTGCTTTGCAACTGAAAAAAATTAATGTGATATTGAACTGCATTCATAAAAATATAACTTCTAGGAACAAGCAGATTCTCACACTATAGAACTCTTCATTGCCCTATACTTAGACAATACACATGACTAAATCTTAGGACATTAATATTCCATGACTCATAGCCGAACAATAACAAATGGAAGATAGTATTTTTTTAAAGGGAGAAGCTTGGCATCATTTGAAGAGCTTATAGTATGCCACCAGTGTATATCAATATTGTTCAGCCTGTTCATTTGCTAGGAGGCTGTTGCCTATGGTGCTAAGTTACAGCAATATGAGCAGAAGCTAGGGTATAGGACAAGAGGAAAAGACTGAAGAATCAGAGATTACTAGGAAGGAGAAACATTCAAGGCAGCATCTGAGACAGAAAATGCTGGTTGCCAAGAATAAGCTGAGGGAAATGAAAGGAAGAAATGATCTCCTGCTATGACTGAGGACATAGTTTGCCAACTGCCATGAACAAACTGAGAAGAGTTGCAACATGGCCAAATCTTCTTTTCCACTCACTCTTTCAGGAATGAAATTTTCTTTTCTCTTATATGTTAGATTCTCTTAGAATTATGTACCTAGGTTTACCTAAAGTTGGTTCAGAGATAGAGCCCTAATCTCCTCTGTAGTATGAGAGATTACTTTCCTGTTAATTTACAAATTGTTATAAAATAATCTTTAAATGTTTTATTTTTTTTAAAAAAAGACTTTCTTTTTATCATGTTCTGCCAAAGATTACTGTGCCTGAGTTAATATTTTAGAGGTATCTATCTTGGAGGTTACCATCAAATTTAGTATGGGAGTTCAAGTTGTCTCAGATACATCAAATTATCTTTTCATTTGACCTGGTACTCTACCAGAAATTGAGATTGCATGAAAATAGGTTAGACATGTAATATAAAATTGCAAACCTGGGTAAAGAGCTACCAATCATTGATGCCTTACTAGATTAAGTCACATGACAGCTGTCTTATAGAAAAATTGGGAGGCCCCCATAATGAATTTTCCTAGTTAGCCTACTGAGAAATCATGCTGGTTTTGTTAATTATATGTAGCAGCAGCAGTCAAATATCTTCTTTCTGAAAAAAAGGAGATATAAAATAAATATGATGCCTCTGGAGTCTCCAGAGTAAGACTTTTCATGCAATATGTTGCATTATTAGGAAGTATAGTAGATATGTGAATTGGCTCAATGAATCACATGTGATTAATGTCAAATGTTTCAGTCCAGACTGAGTTAGGTGTTGATAAAGAGCCATTGAAAATAAAAGGTACAGATATTTGTGTCACGTGATGAACAAGATGGAGGATTATAGATTTTTTTTCTGATCCTCACAACTTCTCAATCTTCTCCAAAACAGAACTTATGGACCAAAAATAAAACAAATTCCTGTCTCTGTGGTCTAGGATACCAAGAACATAAAAGAAGGTTAAAAACTCCATGAACTTACACCTAACACATTTATTCTATACTCCTTCCCTACTATCCACCATAATCATGTTAACAAGGCTGTACTAGACAACCTAATCCACTGGTGTCCAGCAAAAGATAACCTCATCTGATTACCTCTCCTTTTTTCTGATACCATAGAAATTCATAATCCAAACTGCAGAAATTTTCCAAAGCCTTGATAGCCAGCACCATGGCAGCATTTTATACTGAAAAAAATCTGTACAGTAGAGCAAAAGAATAGATACAATGGGGCAAGTTATGCATCTGAAATTGTGGTAGAGGTCAACCTGATATCGCAAGCCCCCTTTTTCTCTCAGAGCCTCAGACATCCAAACTCTAAGTGATAGAAATCTTTCCATATAGTCACAGCACCAATGCAGCAACTCTCTGTACTCGTGGGGCTGGAGAAATGAGAAACAGTAGGAATGGGACTATATACTATGTAGGGGGGTGGGGAAGGGTTGTGTGGTATTGCACTAAATCTGAGAGCCATCATCCAGCAGGAGACAATTCTGTTCCCTGAAATATAATATATAGAGGAGTAGAGGAGTCAGAGCATTCCAGGCATGGGGGATAGCCAGAGAAAATGACTGGCACCAAGAAATAAGGTATCTTTTTCCTGGAACCATCAAGAGGCCATTGACAGTGGATCAAAGATTATGTACCTGAGAGGAAGGTGTAAGAAGACTGGAAAGGTAGGAGGGCATCAGTATGGCAAGATTCATGACCTCAAGGATGACATGAACATGCCTGTATGGTTTGGAATTGCAAAGTATAAGAAATTCTCTAAGTAGAAGGCAGGGGAAGTATAACATTTATTTAGACATGAGAGAACACAATCCCAGGAGCAGTAATTCTAATTCCATACCATAGCAATTATATTCCAAAACCAGTAAGCCAACCTCAATGTAGCAAAAAGGAAATTATAACGAAGTATTATAGCAAGTAGCCAAGGCATCCCGCAACCTCCCCCCTCCCCTTCTTCCCCCTCCCCCAAGGGCCTTCCTGTAAGCAATCACTCACAAATCCTAACTCTCTGCTTAGCACTCTCTCTCACAGCTCCGAGTTCCTTGATCTCTGCAACTCTCTCTTGGTCTGCACTCTCTGCTCTCCAACCTCTCTCAATGCTGGCTCTCCTTCAATGTCTACTTCTGAATCCTGTCGCTCTCAGTTCTGCTGCTCCTAGTTCATCTGATTTCAATTCTGGGCTCTCTTTTTATACAGTCTTAGCTGACATCTGATTGACTAGAACTCAGCACGCATACCATTGGCTCTGGTCTTACCAACTCCCCTTAGGGCCCTGAGGCCTTCATGCCCACAACAGCTTAACTAGCAAAAGAATGTGGGCCTGAAGACTCACACCAAGTTAATGAAAGGGTATGGGCCTGCCTCTAATAAGGTCTCCCTTTGTTGGCCCCACCTGAGGCCTATTCAGTGGGCAAGAAAGATCTTTCAGTTAATTGATTGGCCTTACATTAGGCCCCAAGATCTTTCATGTCTATTACATAAGCAACTTGTGTCTGAATAGGTACAAATGTTTTTTTAAGTACAACAGAATCCCCTCAAAATGAATATATCACATTTGCAAAATACTTAATATCTCATCTCCAGAGTGGCTATTTGGCTTGCTAGGCAGACCCTAGATTTTGTATCCGTTACATAGGTCAATGGGAAGCTGGTATCAATAATACCATAACAATATAACAATATGACAAGGATGATACAAAATAAGTACACAGAACAATATCATGATTCCTCCCCTCGAATCAATGGAGATCAAAATCTTGGGGTAAGGGTGACGGTCTTATCCTCCATAGCTTATTCTTGCTGAAATTGTATGTAGAGCTATCACTGCCCCAAGAGGTCAAAAGTCCTATTTGAGAGATCAGTTCTTTAGCCAGCTGGCACTCAGGAACTCGACTGATGCCAGGTCCTAAAGCAGTTAGTGATCCAAAAGTGATGGGTACTTAAGGTGCTTAAACCTGGAGGAGACACGACTAGCAAAAAGGTTAACCAAAACAAAGACCAAAAAGAGTAGGCAAATATGGGCTACTATCCTTCAAATAAGGTCATCTCCATTTTGATTGAGACTCAAATTATGCAATGTCAATTCAATCTCATAGCCAAACTCAGCTGAGAAGTGTTTCTTTTCAAAAGGACCACAAGGAGGAAACTAAGCCAGGAGGATCCTATCCTATCTAGAGACTAAGATTGTCCTCTGAACCTTTACCCAGGTATACAAGGGAATACAATGGGAAAACTAAGACAGGAGAATGCCATTCTAGATAGAGACTAGGATTGTCCTCCTGGCTTTTTTCCCCCAGTTACAAACTTCCACTTGTCAATCATATAAGAACACATTCCCTCTTAGTGGCTTGTGGCATTTACCAGTGTTAGCCATGCTTTTGGAGTCTATGCACCTGTTATCATAGCCCTATTCACTGTAAAATATATGAGTCAGAGACACAATTTGGTAATTATCTTCCCCTGAATAAACAACTGTTACAGTATTGTCCTTCCCATGGGCTATGATTTCTGTAGCCTTTGGAACATCATCTGACTTCCATTTTACCTATACCTTAGCTCCCTATTTTATTCTATCAGTAGAACCAAACCCTTCCCTTCCTCTACTAGTTATTTTGGAAGGAGGGTCAGTTTTCACAATGAGTATTTTTTCCCAAGGGATAATGATCATTTGAACTATTCTATCACTTCTAGAAAACTGTACAAGTTCTTCACCCAAATACGGGAGTGTCACAACAATTTCTCTTTGAAAATTAGAATCTATCACTCCAACCAATATATATATATATATATATATATATATATATATATATATATATATATATATATATATATATATATATATATATATTCCTTGAACTGCTAATCCTGGTTTAGATAATATCCATCCAAAGTGATTCTTGGGGATTCTCATATATATTCCAATAGAGGTTTTTCTTATCTCTTTTCTATTCAACTTAAAGTTCTCTATACAATGTAAATCATATCCTACCAAACCAGGTGTTCCTAGACAAGGTGGTGAGACATCTTCCCTCACACTTCAAAATTCAATATTTTGGATCTCACGTACTTTCTGTTTTCTAATCTTTAGATTTGGGGTCATCATTCTGGCTAGAGGTGTACTTCCTCCTAAGGACCAATTATTCAAGTTATGTAGGGCAGTAAACAAATTATCCTTCCAATGTCGGTATGAATTATTAGAGCTTAATTTTTTCAACTATTCTTTCAACAATGCATTCATTATTTCAATTAACCAAGGTGTTTGTGAGTAATATGGAATATGATATACCCACTTATATTATTCAATACACAATATCTCTTCATTTCGTTACCCTTGAAATATGACCCATTGTCACTTTGAATCTGCATCAGCGTTCTAGAGTATAATCTGGGGTTTTACAGGAGTTTTTCTGAGTTGCATTCTTATAAGGACAAGCCACTAGTACACCTGAATAGGTGTCAATTCATGTACATATATATTTACATCCTTTATCTTGGGGTAGTGGTCCAATATATTCTATCTGCCAAATTTGTTTCCCCTTGCTATTGCTCCAATTACTATGCTGGGAATAGTACATTCTTTTTCCAACTGGTATATGCAACACCCCTAGGTTATTTGTTTTAACAATGTATGAGAGATACTAATACCTCAATCTTGTGCCCATCAATGTGTGTCCTGGACCCCTAAATGGCCAGTTGTCTGGTGGACCCATTTTGCTAATATTGAGTTATCAGTTGGGGTCAGAGTAGGGACAATACGTTCAGTAGCAATCTTTGCTAGCTGATCTGCATGTGCATTGTACTCATGTTTTGGTGTGGTGAGGGTCATGTGAGCATCAACATGAAAAAGTGACAAATTTATAACCAGAGACACATCCCATATATGTTCCCATAATGCTTTATCCCGAACTTGTTTGCCATGAATCTCCCAATTCTGATTTTTCCACGTAGGTATCCATGTAGTTAAACCATTAGCTACTGCCTATGAGTCAGTAAATATGTTACACTGTCCTCCTCTCTCTGTTTTGATGGCTTGATGTACTGCCATCAGTTCAGCATATTTGCTACTTCCACCTATCCCAGAACTTTCCAAGTAGTTTCACTGCTTTCCAATATCTCTTTTGTCCCAAATATTATGCTATCCAATCAGTAAACCAAGCATGTTACTTCTGTTCATTAGTTAGTCCATCATATCCATTTCACCAAGGATTGTACCAACTGTTGCTTTGGTTCAGGGGGTTTTTCATTCCCCTCAATGTCAATGTTCACCTCAGATTCATGTAGAGCAGAAACTCTACTTTTGCCTGCTCTCAATCTATTTGGAATATACCACTTCAATTTGATTATGCTCACATCTTGTGCATGTCCAATTCTGTGTAAGCTGCGGTATTCATTACCCAAGTCATAATTGGAATTCCAGGCCTTGATACCATGTTATGGCCCAGAGTGAGTTGCTCAGTTCCTACCAAAGTCCAATATGCATCTAACAACTGCTCCTCAAAAAGTATGTATTGCATCCCAAATGAAGGTAGTTTCCTTGATCAAAATTCTAAAGGTACATTTTGGCTTTTTTGTTTTTGCCATGAACTCCAATTCACATAGTCATCTTGCACAGTCACTTGTAATTCCACTGGTCCATTTTGCATAGATGTTAAATCTAGGGCTAATTGTATAGCAGCCTTTGCTTCTTCAAAAGCTCTACCTTGTTCAAATCTCCAATCAAATTCATATTTCTTCCTCGTAGCTTTATACAAAGGTTTCAAAATCTGTCTCAAGTGTGGGATGTGGTGTCTCCAATAATCAAATAGCCCTATGAACTTTTGGAATTCTTTCTTATTAGTAGGGGCGGGAAAATCCTGGATTTTTTTGTCAAGCTTGTGGGAGAATTTCTTGCACTCTTTTATTCCACTGCATCCCCCCAAATTTTACAGTTTGAGCTTACCCTTGAAGTTTTGCAGGGTTACTTTCCTGTCCTTTACTTTTCATATGGTCAATTAATAGTGTTGATCTTTTCTCCACTTGTTTTACATTTTCTCCCTGTCATCTGTGCAGTGGGCAAGCTGTACACAAGGTAACTTTAATTCATCTAAATGTTCAGCTACAATCCTGTAGCAAATAGTTGGGCTATGAAGATATTCTTATGGCAGGCATCTAAATGTATACTCTTGGCTTTGCCAAGTGAAAGCAAACTGGTCCCATTGCTTAAAGTCTACTGGGATAACAAAGAAAGCATTGGCCAAATCAATAATTGCATGCCAAGTCCCCTCATGTTTCTGCATTCTCTTTATTAAAGTACCAGTATCTGGAACAGCAGCATACAGGGGAGGAGTCATTTTGTTCAACCGTGTATAATCTCCTGTCATCCTCCAAGTTCCTTCTGACTTTTGAATTGGCCAGACAGGGTGTTCCATCAAGGGGTTGTAGGGACTAACACTCCTGCTTCAACATATTCTTTTATAGTACTAGGAATTTCATCTTCCCCACCTGGTACATGATACTGCTTCAAAGTAATTAGTTCAGAAGGTTCAGGCAAAGTGATTGGAGCCATCTTTATTTTCCCCACTAAAACTGCATTAACTCCTATTTTTTCTCACGGCATATTGGTATTTCCCTTCACCTAAATTCGAAGTCATACCCTTCAATATATCTTATTCCAGTGATGTTTCAGGAATAGGCACAATAACCACAGTATATTATTTCTTGGGCAATTGTCCAGTTTTCATCATCAGTTTAACTTATCTGCTGATATTTCATCCCCTCCTAATCCTGTGATGGTAATAGGAGTTCCATGCCTGAACTTGTCAGGATTTCCATAGATAAGGGTGGCCTCATACCCAGTGTCTATTAATGCCCTAGTTACAGTACTTGACCCATTTTTCCAAAATATGGTCAAATTAATGTGGGGTCTGTAATCCAGCCTGTGTATTTCTTTAATCTGTACTTGGGTTTGGCCAATTTTCTAGTCACCCCAAAGACGTGACTCACTTGTGTATGAGGGTTCAGGATCTGGAGCATCTACAGGGGTAGTTCTTACTTCTCTATTCTGTCTGTTATCAAGCCCCTTATTTTGGTACATTCTTTACAATTCATTGGTTGGAATAGCATCTATCATTTCAAAATCTACCCCTGCTCTCAATCGAGCAGTGAACATTTCTTTTCTAGTGACTTTATTCTGACACCGAATCCTCTGGCTATTCTCTCTCCTCTCTTCAGGAGGTGTATATCTTCCTGTCTCCTAAGTCATTTAATTGTGAAATATAATCTATCACCTCCTAAAGAGGGTCCCCTACTGCCCCAAGTACCAGAGGCAAGATCAGGTGTTTATAAGCAGGAGGAGCTATCTTAACTATTAAATTTCCTAAACATTAAGCTAGCTTGAGCAATGCATGCATCTACCTCATAATCTACTTGTATATCCCTGGAAAGTATGCTGCCAAAATAAGTGAATTTTATCCACAGCATTCAGAATTTTTCCATTTGATATGACTGATGGTTCCACATGTGGATGGTGTAGTGTTGGTTGGTAGAGAACCTCTGTTTTCTTGGTGTTAATTATTAGGCCCCAAGTAGCATAAGCCACAGAGAGGTGATTTATACTCTGTTGCATCGCAGCTTCAGACATTGCATTGAGTGCATAATCATCTGCAAACAAAAGTCACACATCCAATTCTCCCTCCACTTCAGTACTGGCTGATAGCTTTTTTTAAGTTAAATAATTTATCATCAATGTAGTAGTTGACCTTGGCATCGAAAACCTTGGTTAGATTAATGAATATTGTGTATAGACATCTGTTCTGCTCCTGGTATTTCCCTTGTAGTTGTCAGACAGCAAACACCATGTTAACCTTTCCTTGGCCTTTTCTGAAACCACATTGGCTCTTGGGGAAATGACGATCTTCCAGGTGAAGTATCAGTTGATTAAGGAGGACTCTAATAAGAATATCACCAGCAATGACTAAGAGAGAGAGACACACACACAGTTCTGTCATTGCCACAGGACACTTTATGTCCTTTTCCTTTATATAGATGGACAATGGAGGCATCCTTGATTTCTTGGTGATAACCTCCTCTTGCCATATAACCCAGAAAATTTCTGTCAGCTTTTGCATGAGCAATACACCTCCTGCCTTTTAATCTCAGCCAGAATGGAATTAGCACCTGGCATTTTTGCCGTATAAGAACAGCTTATTGTGATTCAGTTGGGAGTTCAGCTAGAAAGAGATTGACTTCAACATGAAGTAAATGGCCAATGGCTTCATCACTAGTTGATTATGGTCTGTTGAGAACACTTAAGGAAGTGTTTGGCCCATCTCTCAAGGATCATGTCCTCATCACTGATCAGTGTGGCTTAATCAACACTGAGTAACTGAGATGTACCAAAGGTCTTTGCATGTAAATGACTTTAAGGAATTATAAAAGTGCTTTGGATTGTTACTATCAGCATAAAACTGAATTTCATCTGCTGTCTTTCTGAACCAAGAATCTTGTATCTCTCTAAGCTCTGCTTGCACTTTACTTTTGATGGAGACAAACACTGTCTTTGCAGAGCTGGATGAACTATCTTGATGGTAGAACATAACACAGATCTTGTTTTTCATTTAGTAGTTTCTGAATTTCCCCATCATTTCATAAAATCAGTCCTGATACTTACAAGTGTTCTGAGTAAAGCACATGAAGACTTCTCCAGTAGAATAGGTAGATGTGAACAATTTGTTTCAATGGCCCATGAAGGCAGGGAAAACATGTACCATTGAATTCTTGGAGTTTGATAAGACACCAAAGATGCCAAAGTCATCCACTACATCCAGACCCATCACCAGTCATCTGGCACAAGTAGAAAAAGCAAGATATATCTACTAATGTAATTGTGCTGCTGTTGTTTATAGAAGTCTCAGAACTCTTACTGGATGAATCTGCTTCCCACTGGGGAAGTCTTCACATTCTTGGTGACCAACAGTTTTGAGGCCTATTGGGCACCTTCAACTTAACTTAGTGTATCTGCCAAGATTGCACTTGATATAGCTTCTTTGAGTCACAGGTAAGAGCTAGGTGTTAAGTGGACACCATGATCAGGCACACAAAATGCTCACTAGCCCTCACACCAGAGGTACTAATTTTTCCTTGAATATCGCATATACTCCAAGAGATAGGATATGAGGAAGGGGGATAGAGGGACTTCATACTGAATGTCTTCAATTTTTTCTATAAAATATGAAACAAGGTGCTCAGCTGACTGGAAGGTAGAGCCATGGGAGCTATGAGAAGGGATGAAAAGATTTGGAAAAGTCCCTGTGGAGAGTAACATATGTAATGAATCAGAGGAGTATGCAAGATCTGTATGGTATGATACAGTCAAATAAGCAGACCAAGAAAATAACATACACAGCAACTATGACAACGTAAATGGAAAGAATAAACACACACTAAAATCTAAAAATGAATAAGAGAATTATAAAGAGCAAGCATCATTCAAATTAAGAGACATCAGAAGATATTACCCAAATACTCCTTCATGGAGCTAGGAGGGCCACATATGTCGCACATTATATATGTTTTATATAATAAAATAATAAAACATATAACATACAACAATGCATTGATCAATTGTGCTGATATTTTCCCTCTTTTTTCTTTTTTCTACTTTAAAAAATATTGTTTGATAAGATGACTTTTGGGGCAAAATAGTGATAGGTATTGGAGAAAACTATGATGATTAAAAAAAAAGACATTACTAACATCTTGTTTTAAAAGGAAAAGGAAGTAGAAGATATCAATTTGTGCTTCATTAGTAATACTTAAAATATTATTCCAAAACTTCACTTAAAATTTATACATTATATATATATATATATGTGTGTGTGTGTGTGTGTGTGTGTGTGTGTGTGTGTGTATACCTAGATAGATAGATAGATAGATAGATAATTTGTGCTTAAATGATGGTTAGTCATACCTGGGGAGGGCGTAGTTGAACATGAAAACATGTGGTTTTGATAAGATGACTCTTTGGGTGGTATAATGGTAGGGTAGTGGAGAAACTATGATGATTTAAAAAACAAGACATTACCTGCATCTTATTTTAAAAGGAAAAGAAGGCAGAAGGCACTAATCTGTGCTTAACTGGTAATACTTAAAATGTTATTCCAAAACTTATCTTAAAATTAATATTTATAGATAATTTGTGCTTAGATGTTCCTTAGTAATAGCAGGGGAGGGGCAGTTGAGCATGAAAACAAGTGCTTTTTAAACTCACCTGTAAATCGTGCATGCTTGGAGAAAAGTTGAATTAGCTCGTCTTTGTTCTGTAAACCTCAGTTTTACCATTCATTCAATGAACAGTCTAGTATTTGGTAAAGACCATGGGATTTTGATCAAAGAAACTTGATTAAAGTTTCAACCACTTCACTACCAGCTTACTTAGTATTGTTTGACAAATAGTACGCAGTTTTCATTTCTGATTCTGAAATTAGTTGTGTGACTGGAAAAGAAACTCCAGTTCTTTAGCTTTTGTTTCCTCATCTACAAAATGATTAAGGTTAGAATAGATGACCTGTAAGTTATTTTTCAGTTGCAATGTTTCATGATTTCAGAATGTCCACTAGTGGGATCTTCTCTTTATTCCTATTATCTCTTCATGGCCAGCATTGTAAACATCCATCTGTAATCAACTAATGTAAGATACTTTAAAGTATTTTACATACACAATTTTATTTCTGCTTTGATACAATTTTGGAATATTAGTATTAAAGCTATCATAAACCCCATTCCATATACAAATTAATAAGCTCAAACTGCTGACATGATCTGTAGATCTAAACTTGTTTAAATCAGTTCAACTCAGTAAACTGGTTTGATCCAGTCTACAGTCATTGAAACCAGTGCAATTTTATCTAAACTGACAATTAATTTGAACCAGATCATCTATTTTAACAAGTTTAATATAGTTTCAACCAGTTTAATCCAGTCTGAACTGGTTTAAACTGTTCAATCCCATGTAAACTGTTTCAATATTATGTAAATTAGTTTAAAACAGTTCAATCCATTTTTTTTCAGATGAGCCAGTTTGATCCAGTCTAAAACAGTTCAATTCAGTTTAAACTAATTCAGTCCATTTTGGCTGGATTACAGAGTTTATAAAAGGAGTAATGTCCTATAAGACTGGAAAGATAAAGGGAGGCCAGGTTATGAAGGAATTTAAAAACTGAACTAAGGAGTTTATATTGTATCATTGAGTCAATACAGAGCCACTGGAGCTGACTCAGTAAGGGAATCACACGGTCGTCTCTACACTTAAGGAAAATCACTTTGGCAGTGAAAACACTTGAAGTAGAGAGACCAATTAGGAAACTATTTCAACAGTCTAGGCTTTCTGAGATGAGGACCTGAATTAAAGTGATAGATAGACAGATAGATAGACAGACAGATAGATAGACAAATAGATAGATAGATAGATGGATAGATAGATTACAGAGCATTTGTTAAGAGCTTACTATGGCCCTGGCACCATAATTGCTGGGAATACAAATACAAGCAAATAGGTATTCACTACTCTCAATGACCTTATGCTCTTTTTTATTTTTTAATTTATTTGTATTTTTAGTTTACAGCACTCACTTCTACAAGTTTTTGAATTGCAAATTTTCCCCCTTCCTCTCCACCCCTTTCCCCCCACCCGAGATGTCATATAATTCAATATAGCGTCTACATGTACTTTCACATTAGACTTATTTACACAATAATCAAGTTGTAAAGAAGAATTATAACTAATAGAATGAACCACAAGAAAGCAGAAACAAAACCAAAACAGAAGGGAAAAAGAGAGCAAATAGTTTGCCTCAATCTGCATTTCAATTCCATAATTCTTTTACTGGATGTGGATAGCTTTTTTCTATCATGAGTCTTTTGGAGCTGTCTTAGAACCTTGTATAGCTGAGAAAAGCAAAGTCTATCAAAGTTAGTCATCACAGATACCGTGTGTCTGTAATCATGTATAATGTTCTCCTGGTTCTGCTCCCCTCGCTCAACATCAGATCACATAAGTCCAGGTTATTATGAAGTCCATCTGATCTTCATTTCTTATAGCTCAATAGTATTCCATTACATTCCTATAACACAATTTGTTCAGCTGTTCCCCAATTGATGGGCATCCCATTGATTTCCAATTCTTTGCCACCACAAAAAGAGCTGCTATACATATTTTTGTACATACAGGAAAAATCTTACGTTCTAATGGTTGAAGATGACATTTAAAAGGGAGCTGAAAAGTTTGGGAGGAACATATGGGAAAAGTCTAAGTGCAAGGTAGAGAAGTCTAGAGACAAACCAGATTTGAAGTGAGAATGGATAATACGACTATATCCTTAATTGGAGGTTTGACAACAATACTCACCTATCAGAGAAGGAACCTTTAGGGGTAAAATTACCAGCATGAGAATGTCACTGGACAGAAGTGGAAAAGTAGGCTACAAGGTTATAAACTAACCCAGGCTTAAAATAAGCATGATTGGTGTGGATACTTTTTCAAATAGAGGAAGGATCATGGTGCCTTGGAAAGAAATATGCAAGTTTGGAATAGGAGAGGGTCTGGGGAGAAAGATAATGAATTCAGTTTTGGAAATTATTAAGTTTGAGATTTCTCCAGGGCATCCATTACTAACAAGGTCTGTTTCCCATAGACATTAAAAAGAGCACCCACCATAGGTACTACCCAATACAATATGGGAATTCTAATTAATCCGAGTAGACTAGGATAATCCCTCAATGTACCCCAGATAATTTTCATAAATTGTCAAATTTGAAATAAAGGCAATTTCCTATCCAAGCCTATAGATGGTCTCTCTCATTCCCAGAACTTTCCCCAGTATGATGTCACAATCTAAATTTGAAACCAGCTGTCTACTGCCTAAGCGATCACTAATATGATTTTAGGTCATAATAAGAAAGGCATAGCTTCTGAGAATGAGGATTTAAGAGTGATCCTTTATCCTATCATAGTCTTACCATATTTCAAATATTATGTTCAGTTCAGGGTGCCACATTTTAATAAGAACATTTTTAAGCTGGAGAATGTACATGTGATATTAACTAAGATAATACAGAATCCTAAATTAATTTTAGATAAGAAGAATTTGAAGTATGTGTCCACATTTAGCCTGAAAAAGAGGGGTGGAGCCAAGATGGTAGAGGAAAAGCAGGGACTTGCTTGAGTTCTCACCAAAACACCTCTAAATGCCTGTAAAAATGACTCTAAACAAATTCTAGAGCAGCAAAGACTACAATAAGAGAGAGTGAAACCAATTTCCAGTCCAAGACAACCTGGAAAGTTGACAGAAAAGGTCTGTTGCACCAGACTGAAAGGAGAGTACACTCCAGGGTGGGCTGTTCTGGCACAGACAGGGCATGGGAAGGCATCAGGGGCTTGAATCACTGACAGATGTGGTGGTTTAGAGATTTTTTAACCCACAAATGACAAAGAAAACTTAGAAGGTCAGTAGGAAAGGTCTCTCGGACCTCAGTAAGAGAAGAGCATGGTCTGGGAACCCACCCCACGGCAGGGAGGTGGAGGCCACAACAATGGCAAAGACTGCTTCCAGAGCTCTCTGCCTGCAGATGGCAGAGAGTGGCTGATTACAGGGAGACTGCAAGTATCCTTTTGCTGGTGCTGTGGCAGGATTCACTCTCTTTGCTTATGCTTCAATCTCGGTTTCAATCCTGGGTGGCAGCACTGGCATGGCAGAGCTTGTGGCAGCAGTGGAGAGAGAATCCTACACACATTTCTAAGGCAAAAAAGAGTGCTTGAGGTCATTCAAAGACCAGAGCTCTGGCCAGGAGAGGATGAACACCACTCCTTTGATCATACAACCTTGGAAGAACTAAAAATTCACAGGTCCCTAGCTATATCTATAAAAACTACTGCACAAAGGCCATGAAGCATGGGACAGTACAGCCTCCACACTGAAAGCAGAGCCTTACCTTAACAAAGCAGTAAAAAGTCACATAACTGGGTGGGAAAATGAGCAAACAGCAGAAAAAAATCAGATTATATAATGTTACTTTGGTACCAAAGATGATCAAAACACACAACCAGAAGACAATAAAGTCAAAGATCCTATAACCAAAGCCTCCAAGAAATATACGAATTGGTCACAGGGAAGAGCTCAAAAAGGATTTTGAAAATCAAGTATGAAAAGTAGAGGAAAATTGGAAAGAGAAATAGTAATGACGCAAGAAAATCATAAAAAAATGAGTCAGTAGCAGGTTAAAGATGACCCCACAAAAAAAATACTGAAGAAAAAAAATTTAAAGAATAGAGTAACACAAACGGCAAAAGAATTCCAAAAAGCCAATGAGGAAAAGAATGTCTTGAAAAGCAGAATGGCCAAATGGAAAAGGATGTCCAAAAGTTCAATGAAGAAAATAATTCCTTCAAAATTAAAATGTAGCAAATGGAGGCTAAAGACTCTATGAGAAATCAAGAAATTACAAAACAAAAACAAAACAATGGAAAAATAGAAGACAATATGCAGTATCTCATTGGAAAAACAACTGACCTGAAAAATAGATCCAGGAGAGATAATTTTAAAATTATTGGATTTCTTGACAACCATGACTAAAAAAGGAGCCTAGACATTATCAAGAAATTATCAAGGAAAATGGCCCTGATTTTCTAAAACCAGAGGGTAAAATAGATATAAAAAGAATTGACTGATGACCTCCTGAAATCCCAAAAGGAAACTCCTAGGAATAATGTAGCCAAATTCCAGAATTCTCAGGTCAAAGAGAAAATATTGCAAGCATCCAGAAAGAAATAATTCCAGTATTGTGGAAACACAATCGGGATAACACAGGATTTAGCAGCTTCTACATTAAGGTATCAGAGGCCTTAGAATGCAATACTCCAGACATCAAAGGAGCTAGGATTCAAACCAAGAATCACCTATTCAGCATAACTGAGTATAATCCTTCAGGGGAAAAAATGGATTTTCAATGAAATGGAAGACTTTCTAGCATTCTTGATGGAAAGACCAGAGTCGAATAGAAAATTTGACTTTAAAATTCAACAATCAAGAGAAGCATGAAAAGGTAAACTGAAAGGAGAAATCATAAGGGTATTATTAAATTTGAACTGTTTACATTCCTACATGGAAAGATGATATTTGTAACTCATGAAATATTTTTAGTATTAGGGTAGTTGGTTTAATTTATTTAATATATTTAGTTTTCAGCATTGATTTTCACAAGAGTTTGAATCACAAATTTTCTCCCCATTTCTACCTTCCCGCCCACTCCAAGATGGCGTAGATTCTGATTGCCCCGTTCCCCAGTCAGCCCTCCCATCTGTCAACCCAATTCCCTCCCATCCCCCTTTCCCTTCTTCTCTTGTAGTGCAAGATAAATTTCTATGCTCCATTGCCTGTGTATCTTATTTCCTAGTTGCATGCAAAAACTTTTTTTTTGCTGTTGTTGTCTTTGAACATCTGTTTTTAAATCTTTGAGTTCCAAATTCTCTCCCCTCTTCCCTCCCTGCCCACCATCCATAAGAAGGCAAGCAATACAACATAGGCCACATGCGTATCATTATGTAAAACCCTTCCACAATACTCATGTTGTGAAAGATTAACTATGTTTTGCTCCTTCCTAACCTATCCCCCTTTATTGAATTTTCTCCCTTGACCCTGTCACTTTTCAAAAGTGTTTGTTTTTGATTACCTCCTCCCCCTGTCTGCCCTCCCTTCTATCATCCCCACTTTTTATCTTCTTCCCCCTTCTTTCCTGTGGGGTAAGATACCCAGTTGAGTGTGTATGGTATTCCCTCCCCAGGTCAAATCTGATGAGAGCAAGATTTACTCATTCCTCCTCACCTGCCTTCTCTTCCCTTCCTAGAGAACCACTTTTTCTTGCCACTTTTATGCAAGATAATTTACCACATTCTATCTCTCCCTTTCTCCCTCTATCAATATATTCATCTCTTATCCCTTAATTTGATTTTATTTTTTAGATATCATCCCTTCATATTCAACTCACCCTGTCCCCTCTCTGTATATGTATATGTATGTATATATGTAGGTGTGTATATATATGTATACCTACATATATACATACATAGACACACACATATGTGTATATATGTGTATATATATATATATATATGTATACACATATATATATATGCACATTCCTTTCAGCTACTATGATATTGAGGTCTCATGAATCATACACATCATCTTACCATGTAGGAATGTAAACAAAACAGTTCAACTTTAGTAAGTCCCTTATGATTTCTCTTTCTTGTTTACCTTTTCATTCTTCTCTTGATTCTTGTGTTTGAAAGTCAAATTTTCTATTCAGCTCTGGTCTTTTTACTGAGAAAGCATGAAAGTCCTCTATTTTATTGAAAATCCACATTTTGCCTTGGAGCATGATACTCAGTTTTGCTGGGTAGGTGATTATTGGTTTTAATCCTAGCTCCATTGACCTCCAGAATATCATATTCCAAGCCCTTAGATCCCTTAATGTGGAAGCTGCCAGATCCTGTGTTTTCTTGATTGTTTTTCCACAATACTCAAATTGTTTCTTTCTGGCTGCTTGTAGTATTTTCTTCTTGATCTGGGAGCTCCGCAATTTGGCAACAATGTTCCTAGGAGTTTTCTTTTTGGGATCTTTTTCAGGCAGCGATTGGTGGAGTCTTCCAATTTCTATTTTACCCTCTTGCTCTAGAATATCAGGGAAGTTCTCCCTGATAATTTCTTGAAAGATGATATCTAGGCTCTTTTTTTGATCATGGCTTTCAGGTAGTCCAATAATTTTTAAATTATCTCTCCTGGATCTATTTTCTAGGTCAGTGGTATTTCTAATGAGGTATTTCACATTGTCTTCCACTTTTTCATTCCTTTGGTTCTGTTTTATAATATCTTGATTTCTCATAAAGTCACTAGCTTCCACTTGCTCCAAACAAATTTTTAAGGTAGTATTTTCTTCAGTGGTCTTTTGGACCTCCTTTTCCATTTGGGTAACTCTGCCTTTCAAGGCATTCTTCTCCTCGTTGACTTTTTGGAGCTCTTTTGCCATTTGAGTTAGTCTATTTTTTAAGGTGTTGTTTTCTCCAGTATTTTTGGGGTCTCCTTTAGCAATTCATTGATTTGTTTTTCATGGTTTTCTCGAATCCTTCTCATTTGTCTTCCCAATTTTTTTTTCCTATACTTCTCTAACTTGCTTTCCCAAATCCTTTTTGAGCTCTTCCATGGCCTGAGACCAGTTCATGTTTTTCTTGGAGGCTTTTGGTGTAGGCTCTTTGACTTCATTGAGTTCTTCATGCTGTATGTTTTGGTCTCCTTTGTCACCAAAGAAAGATTCCAAAGTCTGAGACTGAATCTGAATGCGTTTTCACTTTCTGGGCATGTTCCCAGCCAACTTACTTGACCATTGAGTTTTATGTCGGGGTATGACTGCTTGTAGAGCAAAGAGTACTTTGTTCCAAGCTTGAGGGGATGCGCCATTGATTTCAGAGCTATTTCTATACAGCCAGCTCTGCCACACCAGCACTCCTCCTTCCTCAAGAACCACCAACCCGGACCTGATGCAAATCTTAAGCAGGCTGTGCACCCCTGCTCTTATCCACCACCTAATTCCTCTTACCAGGTGGGCCTGGGGCCAGAATCAACTGCAGCTGTAGTTCTGTAGCTGCACCTCCCCTGCTGCCCCTAGGGCGGTGGCCAAACTATGAGCTCTGTCCCCCACAGCTTTTCCCACTAACCTTCTCTGTTGTCTTTGGTGTTTCTGGGTTGAGAAGTCTGGTGACTGCCATAGTTCACTGATTCAGGGCACTAGGGCCTGTTCCGCCCAGCTCTCTGTCTGGTTCGTCCTGCCACTGCCCATGCTGAACTCCACTCCCCTCTGCTCTGTGCACAATAGACCTCATGCAGCGACCATCCAGGCTGTACTAGGCTGGATCCTTGCTTCCCTCTGCTGTTTTGTGGGTTCTGCAGTTCTAGAATTTGTTCAGAGCCATTTTTTATAGGTTTTTTGTGGGACGTGGTGGGGAGCTCATGCAAGTCCCTGCTTTCCAGCCACCATCTTGACTCCGCCCCGTGTTAGGGTAGTTGGAAGGAATGTATACATACTTAAATACATATGTGAATATACATATGTATGTATATATATATATATATATATATATATGTATATATATGTATATATATATATATACACATAATATGGAGAGAGTGAGAGATTGTGTACAGGGTGAGTTGAATATGAAGAGATGATATCTAAAAAATAAAATTAAGTAGTGAGAGTGGAATGTACTGGTGGAAGGAGAAAGGAATAGGTGGAATGGGGTAAATTATCTCACATAATACAGATTGAGGCACACTTTATGCTCATCTTTTTTCCCTTTGTTTTTTTTTTCTCTTTTGCTTTTGTTTTTGGGGTTTTTTTTTGGTTCTGTTTCTTCTTTCTCGTGATTCATTCCATTGGTCATAATTCTTCTTTACAATTTGACTATTGTGTAAATAAGTTTAATGCAAAGTTATATGTAGAAGATATATCAGATTTCATGCCATCTTGGGGAGGGAGGGAGGAGGGGGGGAGAAAATCTGGAATTCAAAATTATGTTGAACCTATTGTTGTAAACTAAAAATTAAAAGTCTCAAAAATTATCTCACATAAAAGCAGCAAAAAAGCTTTTATAATGGAGGGTAAGAGGGGAAAGTGAGAGGGAATGAGTGAAACATACTTTCATTGGATTTGGCTTAAGGAGGGAATAACATACACACTCAACTGTGTAAGGAAATCTATCTTACCCTACAGGAAAGTAGGGGGAAGAAGATAAGAAACAGAGGGAATGATAGTAAGGAAGGCAAATGAGAGGACAGCACAATCAGAAGCAAACACTTTTGAGGAGGGAAAGGGTAAAGGAGATAATAGAATAAATAAGGGTTGGGATAGGATGGAGGGAAATATAGTTAGTCTTCCACAACATGACTGTTACTGAAGTGTTGTGCATGACTACACATCTATAACCTATATTGTATTGCTTGACTTCTCAATGAGCATAGGAGGGAAGGGAGGAAAGGAGAGAATGTGGACTTCAAAGTTTTAAAAACAAATTCTAAAATTTGTTTTTACATGCAACTGGGAAATTAGATATACAGGCAATGGGGTATGGAAATTTATCTTGTCCTACAGGAAAATAGAAGGGAGGAGGACAAGAGAATTGGGAGTGGTGGTGGTGGTAGAAGGGAAAGCAGATTGGGGGTAGGAGTAATCACAATGTGCACTGTCTTGGGGTGGGGGAGGGGGGACATGGGGAGATAATTTGGAACTCAAAATCTTATGGAAGTGAATGGTGAAAACTAAAAATAAGTAAGTAATAAATGCTAAAAAGAGATGACAGGGTGGAGAGGGGCATGCTGTTTTACAATATTTGAAGTTACCTTGATGAAAGAATCAAATTATATTTCTTGGTACCGGCAGGCAGAACTAAGAGTAATGGATTTAAATGGCAAAAGGAAAAATCTAGGCTTGACATAAGGAAATATTTCCTAACACTCAGAGTTAAAAATGGAATGAACTGAGTCAGTAGATAATGGGCTCTCTTTTACTGGGAGCAAGCAATAGAAGGTGGATGGCCATTTGTCGTATATACTATAGGTGTGGATTGGACTAGAGGCCTCTGAAATTCTTTCAATTCTGAGATTCTGCAATTTCCCCATGTGCTTTGGCAGACAAGCATTTGAGAAATCACTCTGTAGTGATGCAGTTGAGATGACCATTTCCTGGTGAGACAACCCATACCTGTAACCTCCAGTCCATAACGCTGTAGCATAGGGTAGTAAAATGTCACAAATTGGGCGAGAATAAAAACTCCCAGAATTTCATAATTCAAAGCTATCTGGGATAATCAGTTGCTTTGTAGGGATTTCTACATTATAACATCTTGAAGCAGTCTATCCCATTATTGAATAGCTCTTGTTATTCATACTGAATGTTTGAGGCTTCAAATACAACTTGTGTGCAACCTTTACAATCCTAACAGATAAGTGCTTGGAAAATTAACTTTTTTGTGTGACATATTAAAATAGATCCTCATATGAAGAAATTATATGATATTTTCAGGAAGTATGTGGTGATGTTCTGATATGACTGGGTGATACTGTTGAGGCTTCTAGCTTTTAGATTGATTACACTGTCCCTTACTATCACAGGACACATTTTTAACTGAAAAGGATGTACTTCCATTTGGAAGCAGTTTCCCAGCAATCACTTCTCATCCACAGGCACAGCTTGCTTGGGGTTTGCTTTTCTCCCAAAAAGCTATCATTCAATCCTCAAATACCACAGTTGCCATTTCCCCAGGGTTCCAATGCAGGTTTTAGGACTCAAACTTTAGGACTTTTCTTAGTTGTTTCTCCAAAGGAAACATGCTGTGTGGAACATGTTTCTGAAATATTAATAAGACCCAGAGAAGAAGAAACCTCAACGAATGCAGAATTTCATTATGGCTAAATCCCCTGAAGTTCAAGGGATTTTAATAACATCCACCAGAAAGTTTGAAAAGAAAAGAAAAGAGGATGGCGTCTGAGAAAAGTCTTCCTTTTGCTTGAGAACAAATTTGTGTTAAAGTGTTCTGGGCTTTCACAAAACATTTCCAGTCAGAAAGTCATTCTTTTTTAGTATTGTAATACTCTACAGATTATCCTATATTCTAAAATACGTACATGTATATTTATAATTTGGGGTGAAGGGAAGCACTTCTTTGAACAGACAAATAAGGCAGATTTTCTTCTTCTAAAGTCTGAATTTTGTGAAGATGTACCAGCAGGCTTGCACACAATGATGATCTGCACTTAAGCCATTAACATTTTGTTGTCTCCCGCATGTACTGGGAGTCAGGGTTTTGGATGGTCTGTTCTATATTGTACTTCCATTCTAATGCAGAAATTCATGGCAAAGTCATTGTCACGCATTTCCAAGGGATCACAAAAAAAAATCCAAATGATTCTGCTGCGCTTTTCATGAGAAAGTACCAGTGCCTGACCTTATCTTGTAGTGCAGTCTGGCAGTAACTTCTCTACACCTCTACTGTATCAGTGTTTTCAAAGCAAAAGCCTTCATGTTTCTATTTAAGGAATAACTCCATCCTCTTCATGCCGTTCTTAGACTAAAATACTTCAATATGTGACTAGAGTCTAGAGTTTAGCTTAAATGGGTCACATAGTACAATCTTTGCACAAGTTTGACTGAACTGAAAGAAAAAAATGGGGACATTGAGCTGAGCTGAGCATGCACATAATTCTGGGAAGCATTAACATTAATAATTCAACTGAAATATAGATTGAGTGCCTACTGTGCACAGAGTGTTGCAATTTATAGTTAAAATGTACCATAACAACTAGGATGTTAGTATCATTTAAAGGTTTGCATTTCTAAGGTCAACCTTGTAAGACTGGATCATTGGGGCCCCATTCCTTCTAGTGGTATAGAGTGGGATATTTGAATAGGCTAAATTATCTCAGGTATACCAAGTCATAAATAAATGAGAATGACACACAGTCCAACCATTTTTTTTCTGGAAAAGACTATATATATATATATATATATATATATATATATATATAGAGAGAGAGAGAGAGAGAGAGAGAGAGAGAGAGAGAGAGCGAGAGAGAGAGAGAGAGAGAGAGAGAGAGAGATAAAATCAGCTATAATAATCTTACTTATGAATAGTGGGACATACAATGATGAACGAGATCTAAGAAGTATTAACTTTAAGGTACAAGTAAAATACTTTCAAAGTACTACAACAATTTGCCTTTTCCACTTATTGTACTCCAAAGGATCTGAACTTTCTTTTCGAGGAGAGGACTGCTTTCTCCTTTATCCATATTTGTATCTGTTATAAGTCCCTACAAGCTTTCTCCTTTTGATATGGGAGAAGTTTTCCAGGAGTTGAGGCAAAGCTCATGGATTCATGCATGGAATCTCCACATGCTTCATTTGTCTCTATCTCCACACATACACACATATGTATACATATATAAACATATATATGTGTGTATATATATACATATATATGAGTGTATATGTACATATATACCTATTTCAAATCAGAAAATGTTTTTCTTACATCTGTTACCCACCTGCAATGAAAAGTTATTTTGCATAGAACTTCTTAAGCTAACCATCTCTTCTCATTACTTAGCCTAGAAACTTTTCCTAAGCCTGCTCTTAAAGGAGGTCTACCTTTGAATTGAATTTCTAACCTTTTAAAAACATCTTTAAGTACAATTATTTTAAATAGAAATAAGCAATGATGGCTCCAAAATTTTATAAAAAAAATTTACAATCATTAAACCAACTATTTAGAGGAAACCAAGAGACATTTTAAAATGGATGAACTGTTTACAAAGTAAAGCCTATGATGAAACATTGAAAACATTTGGAATTATTTAAAAACATAAACAAAAGAGGAAAGAATGCCTTCACAATCATCAAACATTGTGCCTACTGATTTTTTTTTACTTTTATGGAATATTTGGTATGAATTTAATTTAGAGGAGGGAGGATTTCAGTTACTGATGAGGAATTAGTTGATTGTGAGACCTCTGTTAGATGAAAGATTTTAGTGAGTGAGAACAAGAATTTCTCCTTGTAGAGATTTTTTAAAAGTAGAAAATAAATTTAATTGTCTGTAAATCTATCAATATGCAGTTATTAACTTAACTTCCTTCTGTGTACAGTGCCCTGTGTTAGGAGCTATAGACAAAAAGGCAAAAGTTAAAGAGTATCTGCCCTCAAGAAGCTCATATTTTAGGGAGAGAAACATATACATATGAAAGCATATATACAATATATATGTATATATATGTAACTGGGAGAGAGAAGGCACTAGTATTCAAGGGGATCAGGAAAATCCTTATGTAGGAAGCAATGTTTGAGCTGAGTTCTGAAAGAATCTATAGTTATTAAGAGTCTGGGGTAAAAAGGAAATTATTTCCTTGGCATTATGGCATCCTTTGCAGAGGCATGGAAGTGGGAGATAGCAACGTAGTGTGTAGAAGGAGCAGCAAGAAGACCAATTCAGGTAGACTGCAGAGTATGTGAAGGAGAGTTATGCACAAGCTTAGAAATTTAGGCAGGAGGCAGGTTGTGAAGGATTTAAATGCCACAAAGGTAATAGGGAGCAGTGGAATTTAATGAGCAGATGAGTGACATGATCAGACCTGTGTTTTAGTAATATAACATTGATAGCTTTGTAGAGAATTGATTGAAAAAGTGAAAGTCTTGAGAAAGGGAAACCAGTTAGGAGGCTGTTGCAATTAGTCAACCTAGCATTTCTTGAAGGTTGAGATATGTGATATGTAACAATTGACATTACTATTCAAAATAACTCAATGATTTGATTAGAGTTTGAAACTCACCAATAGAGTTTCTGATTTTTGGAAGACTGAAACCACAGATAAACATTAATGGACATGTCAAGAAATGTATCGGACACTTAATAGGTCCATTATTTCAATAAATAAATAGCATATATATTTACAAACAGAAAAGTGACATCGTGGGGATGGAAAGTCATTTCAAGTTTTAATGGAGTGGCACCAAACATTTACTTCTTATCTGCAAATTAAACAGGGAGGGATCTATGGGGGAAGTGTTTTGTTTATTTTTTTCCCCAAGGGTCATTTAAGTACTATAATTCTATGAGTTTGTTATTTTGGCATTTGGATCAGAAGTCTAATATGTCAGTCTTCATGTTAACTTCCTCCATCCACAAATTCCAGAGGTGCCTATAACTTGGCCCTGAGCATGGGAAAGTAGGAGAAAGATTAAAAACATAGGCAGCCAGGGCTGGAGGAGAGAGAAAGTAATTTGCTTTGACCTAAGCAATAAATCTGCAGGGCAGTAATGACCATCTCTCGACACTGGCAGTGACATTGATCAAGTACACTGTCCCAATCTTTTTTTTCTTTTCTTTTCTCTGAATCACAGAGCCTCTCCTGTTGCCTAAGTCACCAGTTGTCAATGAATGTCAGAGACCAGAGATAAAGGAATGACAAAGGTACAATGGCCTCCTTAAGTTAATGTGATCTCTGATTTTGATAATTAGAAATGCCATCCTGTGAACCGAGACAGAATGGCCATTATTGGCTATGCATACAGGGTTTCCTGGAGAGAGAGAGAGAGAGAGAGAGAGAGAAAGAGGGAAAGGGAGAGAGAGAGACAGAGAGAGAGGAGGGAGAGAGGGAGGAAGAGAGAGGGAGGGAGAGAGAGAGAGAGAGAGAAATGCTCAGTGAAGTTGAATCTTATAAATCTTATATAACTTCAAAGGTCTGATTGGAACAAATAAACAAGCCCAGACCAAGGGAATTAAGTGACTCAAACACTATTGGTCACTCAATCGAGTCTGGTTCATACAGAAAATATTGATTGCTCTTGTTTGGAAGCCTTAAAGCAATGAGTCAAAATGGAAAGAGAGCAGCTCATTTCCCCTCTTCTCCCTTTCCTCCAGAATCAAAGCTGCTCCCTCTGGTGAACTGCTAGATGCACATATTTGTTAGAGACCACGGACTAGCAAAGATGCTGTTTGTTTTTATCCCTAGAGACTGAAATGGTACTGAGAAAGGAGTCATTTAACCTGTTTGGGGGCTTTAATTCTTGATTATTGAGACAGTTATGATGTAGAGGCTGCACTGGCCAGTGCATTGGGCTTATCCTTAGAACACAATTAGTAAACCTTACTTTATAATCTCTGTGTGTGACTTTTTCATCTAGTTGCTTCTGTGTGTCACATGAAAGTGATATACTTCCCTACTTTGTAGAGCTGTCAGGATAAATCTTGAGTACTCATTAAATGCTTGGAGTTTTTCAGTTCAGTGTATGAGATGTGTATGCATATGGACGTATGACTGTATTATTTATACCATCCACAAAAGTTATATTCTACTGCTCATTTTTGCATGGAAGTGACCCTAGGTTTTCAAAACATGTGCAATTGTCAGGTTCTTCCAAGGTGAAAGGCTTTAGTTATGGTCCTAGTGATATGCATCTACTACCTGAAAACTAACCTAAGTAGACCCTAGATGATAAAATTTTGGGTCATATTGACCTATGAAATGGATTAAAATGCAAAACCATAGAATGATAGAATTTCAAAATTGGATCTTCATAGCCGTTTATCCTCTCATAATCAAAAATCAACTTGTATACCCATAAGGGGGCCCCTAGTTCTATGTGACACCTATTTTAAAAATAATGGATGAATGACAGAATAATAGGCAAAGAATATTGAGTTACACAATTCCTAAATTATCTGTAAATAGTCACTTTAACTATGGCAAGATGGTACACTGGATAGATTGTTGGGCCTGGGGTCAGGAAGACATCTTCCTGAGTTCAAATCTGGCCTTAGATACTTACAAACTGTGTGACCTTTGGTCAGTCACCTAATTCCATTTGCCTCAGTTTCCTCATCTGTAAAATGAGCTGGAGAAGGAAATACCAAACCACTCCAGTATCTTTGTCAAGAAAATCCCAAATGAGGTAACGACGAGTCAGACATGACTGAAACATGACTAAAGGCAACTCAAGGCATGATTGTTGTCCATTGATCAACAACTATGTGACCCCAAGCAAACCAAAGCCTTTCCGGGCCACAGCATTCACATCTGTAAAATGAGCATAATGGTACATGCAAAGCCTACTTCACAGGTGTGTTGTGAAGCTAAAATGAGATAATGCATGTAAAGTGCTTTGCAAAATTTGAAGTTCAAAAAGAAGGCCATTTGTATCCTCCTTTATGAAGGCAACTTTATATTTCTTGCAATGCATTTCAGGAACACTTTCATGCCTCCTCAATGAAATTCAAAGAGAAGATAAAAACTCAGCCTACCTGTCCATAAAATAGGGAAAAGTGGATAAAGGATAATTATTTCCCCAAATTATGATATGTAGTTTTATGGGAAGTTCACTAATTCAGGGTTAATAACACAACTGCCTTCACGTGCCCTTGCAGATGGACAATAACCTTGGCTTAGAATTGAATAAAAATAGATGAATGAAGTAGATGCCATTTGCGAAATGATACAATGCCTTCAATGATTATAAGCTTCTCCCTGAAAAGTATACTTTTCTTTAACATTATTTTCCTGGTGATGCAATAGTTCTGTGAATCATTAAAAAACACTATCTCCAAAGAAACAGAAATTAAGACATCCCAAAGAGAGATGAAGAGGCTTATCATGGGTATACATAGGGTATAGTATATTTACACTGGTGACTTTGCATAATCCATTTTTTTTGTTTGCAATGGTTGCATTGCATGACACATCAATAAAAACATGGCTACATGAAAAGGCATTGGGTGAACTATCTTGGCCAAACAGCATTTATTAAGCTCTACTATGTGCCAGGCACTATTTTAAGAACTGAGAATGCAAAAAAAGGGAAAAATAAAACCTCATTTCTAGAAGCTCACACTCTAATAGGGAAGACAACTTGCAAAGAACTGTGTATGTATACATGTATGTATATGTGTGTATAAATATATATATATTATATATATAATATGTATATATATATATATATATGTAAGAGAAACTGGACATAATTACATAAAGAAGTCACCACTATTAAGGAGGAAAAACAAGGAATGACTTCTGGCAGGAAGTAGAATTTTAGCTGAGACTTTAAAGAAGCCAAAATAGTCAGGAAGTAGAGATGAGGAATGAAAAAATTCCAGGTATGGGGAAAGCCAATAAAATTGAACAGCATCTGAAGATGGAGTGTCTTCTATGAGGAACGTGAGGTGTAAGAAGCTTGGAAAGTTAAGAAGAGGCAAGATTATAAAAGATTTTAAAAGGCAAACAGGATTATATATTTGATCTTGGAGGCAATAGGGAGCCACTGCAGTTTATTGAATTGGGGGGATTGAGGGGTTTGACATGTTGAGTTTCGTACTTTAGTAAGATCACTTTGATAGTTGAGTGGAGGATGACCTGGAGTGGGGAGAGACTTTAGACCAAGAGACCAACCATCAGACAGATGAATAAACAGGATATTGGAATAGTCCAGGCTGAAATGATGAAGACCTGGATGCAGATGGCACTGTCTGAGGACAGAAGGGAAGTGCATGTAAGAGATGTTGCACAGATAGAATCAACAAGACAGCAATAGATTAGATAAGGAAGGATGCGAGAGTGAAGAGTCACATGAACTGAGAAAGGCAGATACTAGCTGAACAATCCTAGTATTACAATGGTGCCCAAGACATTTTGAAAGACTTGGAGGAAGATGCAGAGCACACTGGGTATTTATTTATAAAGGATTTACAGAAAGATGTGGTCAAGAATTGGACAGAATGGAGAAGAAGAAATGTGCTGATCTCTGCAACAACTAAGGAACAGGCAAATTGATAAGATTCTAAAATGTTATATCAATTATATATTTATATGCATATTCCTATATATAAACTGATATGCAGACATGCAAGGAAATCTTTCCAAGCTATTTGTTCATAGCTTTACTGCTTGTGTCAATAGGACATTTATTCACAGTAATGTTTCAACCCTTTACCTTTCCTTTCTCCTAATTCCATACTATGGTCATTAGCTGTGAGCTACTCTTTAGACTAGGAAGGCTCCCAAAAGAATATCATGAGACAGAGATGTACATCACATTTTAAAAATATATTTAATTTTAAATGGAGTTCATAAAAGACTGTAATGGTTCCTGTTAGACGTCATTCTATTAATGCACAATGCTCAGTTATTTTGAGATGATTATTTTTGTACAAAATTATAAAATTCCATTATAGATAATCATGCTGATGTTGCTACAGATACAGAAAGTATGTAAATGACAAGTGAATTCAATGCCCTTGTGAGGAAACTGGAATATTCAGATGCTAATATCTTTTAGTTTGGGATTTTTTTTAAATAACACATCAAAGGGAACATTTCCTAATTTTAAGACAATTTATATAAAACTTCATTGCAGAAAATGAAGCCCCTTTGGAAGTATGAGAAACAATGACAAAAGCTGTGCTGGATGAATTGTGATTTTCTGTGCGCACTTCCTTCAAAAATGTATTTAAAGAAAATACCACATTTAGATCTACATAGGATCTTAGTGAACATGTGAACCAACTCTCATTTTAGAAATGAGGGAAACCAAGGCCTTGTCATGAAAAGTATCTTGCCTAAGGTCATTAAGATAGTGTATTAGCAAGGCAAAAAACACAACATTGAAAATAATTGTGAATATGCCAATGCAATTCTGTGTCACAAAATATGAGGCTCTCCATACAGAAGATAGAAGAAGTAAAACATTTATTCAGACACCAGAGGACCAGATTCCCATAACTAATAAGTCCAATCTATCATAGGAGCAACCAATTCCCAAAACCAGTAAGCACACTTTATCATAACAGCAAGGAACTTAAAACACAGTATCAGAGCATGGAGCCTCGCCATTCCATCAACTTTCAACCCTCTGCCGGGGACTTCCCACAACAAACACACTCCCAGCACAGCCCATGTCTGCTCTTTCCCTCAGCTCTAACTGTTCTCCCTCTTAGCATTTCCTGTGATACTTTCCTTTTCCTCTCAGCAAGCTCCTCCCATCACATGAGACTTAGGCTTCCTATGATGTAAGCAGGTCACATGGGCCTATTAATGGTTGTGAAAAATCTTCAAATTTAAACCTTCAAATCATTACAGATAGGATATTAAAAAAGTGATAATTTAAGTATTCTGACTCCAAATCCTCTTCTCTAAATTCCATGGAATATAAACTCTTTGAGATTAGGGACTCTTTCAATTTTACCTTTGCATCTCTAGCACCTAGCACAGTGCCTGGCACATGATAAGAGTTCAATCAATGTGTTTCAAATTGAATTGAATTAGACTTCTCTTTCGACTGTACTCCATTTCCAATATGGTTCATCTTAGGTTTTGACCTTGGAAGATAGACATGATTTCAGGAATATATTCTAATACTTAATAATACTACATCATGAATATTTGAGCCCATCCAACTTATGTTGTGGTGCTTATGCAGATGGCTCTACTTAGAAATGCTATTAGAAAAGCTGCCCCTGGAATATACAATCTGCCTTTTCAACCATTTGGTCTTTGGAATTGTGTTCATGGCAGATCAATGGAACAGAGAAAAGAATCAACTTCTCTTTGTAGGCACTCATACTTGAGGTACCCCTGAGTGCTTGTATAATGAAAAACATCACTGTCAACCACTTTCATAAAACACAGAAAAGAACATTTTTTTTCTTCTGGCACTACTGAAGAAATAGAACTGATGTTGAATCAAACAGCACAAATAAATATGTCTCCCTTTAGTTTAATTCACCTGAAAAACAAGGACTTGAGAAATAAATGGATAAATACTATTGAGTAGCCACACTGAACACATGGTAAACTCCCAGTTACCTAGAATAGCTCAGGAATGGGCCATGTTGGTGGACAGAAAATCCCCCAATAACTCTGTGCTCTCATGAATTCTATTCTGAATTCTCATTTGTTCAGGGTCTAGGATACAGAAAACTGTATTGGTTACTAAAATTGTACTGAAAATAATTTAATAATAATAATATTGATAACAACAATGTAAATAACATTTATACAGTGACTACTGTGTGCCCGACCCAGTGCTAAATACTTTACAAATATGATGTAATTCGATCTTCAAGACAAACATAAAAGGTACTTGCTATTATTACCCACGTTTGCCATTGAAAAAAACTTAAACCTAGGTTAACTGACTTGCCCAAATCCACACAACTAGTAAGTGTCTGAGACCACATTTGCATTCATGCCTCCCTGACTGCAGGCCAAGCAGTCTACCTGTTGCTCCATGTAGTTGCCTCAGTTATTTTTGATTATATTTACTATATTTTTCTCTGATTCCAAAGAACCTTGAACTGCTAGTGGTTATCTTTTAACAGGGCTAATTACTGTAAAGAAATATTGAATCATAGAATGACAGCTTGGAATGAGACCTTATAGATGATTTAGTCTGCCCTCCTCATCTTAGGGAGGAAACTGACTCTCCAAATGGTAGTGATTTGCCTAAGGTCACATAGTTAGTGCATGGCAAAGTTGTTTCTAGAACCCAGGTCTACTGACTCCAGTCAAGTAGGTGTTTTTTTTCTATTCCAACAAATAATCCTAGAATAGCATCTGTTTTCTGCAAGGAAAAACTAGTATATATGCAATAAGGTGGTCCTCTAATACCCAGGGTATGGCAGCCTGGCAGGGGAGATTGTTCAAATATTCAGTAGCAGCTATGGAATCAAGTTTCATGTTGTTCTATTATATTTCATTTTATAACCACCAGAGTAATGCATGTCCATTGCTGGGGCTATATAAAAGACTAAGTACCCCTGTTCCTTTACTTTAGTGTGAATGGCCTGATACCACACTAAAGAGAGCAATGGGAAAGGAATTTATTTTTCCTGGGCACCAAGGGATCTTTCAGTTCTCTCAAAGATGTAATTTGGGGTATAGTGATGGGATTAAATCTTTTAGATAATGGTGCCAAGATACATTGCTTCCCATTAGAAATATGTATTCACCTTTGCTGCCTGAATCTGCATTATTTTAAACATTAATCAATTTATTAAGATGCTTCATCTATAAGTGGCCTTTTGTCTGTTTCCCTATAATATTTAGAAATAAGCATGATATGCAAGCAAGACTCTAGAGCTCAGAAAGACCTTAGTCTATTGCCATTTTATAGGGAAGGAAATTAAGATTTGGAGGGAGAGTGACTTGCTCAAGGTCACAGAGTAAATTAGTAGTTAAATTGGCACCTCTGCAAAGATATTTTAGATGCATTTTCAAGGCTTTGGGTCATAGATATGCTGTCCAATATTTGACAAGTGGCTCTCTGGGAAAAAACAGGTTCCAATGACACGTTTAAATTAATTTAGTCTTGGTTATTGACATTTTTCCATAACTTTCTTAAATCCGGACCATCAACAAAAGGATCAATCAAGCCCTGATTTGTAGCATTTGTTTTTTTCTGAATTGTAAATACTCACATTGGAAATTTAACTATCAGCTTCACTTAGCTGGATCTACTACATCACAGCTTTAAGGAGAAAAGTCATACTCTTAAAGTAATTTAATTCTACACAACACAAACTCAATTAACCATAACTCTGCTAAGCAGGACACTAAAACAGATTGTACAGCACTTTTTAGAAGAGAGGTGAACAAAAGGGCAGCAAGGTAAAAATAAGAATTTAGTTTTTAATAGATTCATTTAGAACTAGGAGAGACCTTAGAGGCAACAAAACTGAACCTTCTTCTGAATGCTGTCCAAAAGCATGATGGGCTGCCTAAAAGGCAATGGGTTCTCCTCCTTACAGGTATTCAAGCACAAACTGGATAATCACTTGTGGGGAACTTTATAGGAATTTCATGGCTAGGTTGGACTAGCCAGCTTTTTATTATTCTCTCTCTCTCTCCCTCCCTCCCTCTCTCTCTCTCTCTCTCTCTCTCTCTCTCTCTCTCTCTCTCTCTCTCTTTCTCTTTCTCTCTCTCGCTCTCCATATGTACATATATATATATATATGCATGTGTGTATATATATATATATATATATATATTTCTCTTCTTAATTTCTTTATCTATGTATTTATTTATTTTTAAGAGAAGATGAAGCTGAGTCCCAAGAGGTTTAAGTGACTTTCTTAAGATCACGCAGATAGAAAATGTCAGAGGTGAGATTTAAACCCATGTCCTCTAGCTACAAATAGAGCTCTCCTTCTCTTGTATCATCCCTCCCCATGATTTGTATTATTTTAAGAAGGAAGAAACAAATTTTCAGAATCTTATTTGTGGTCGACACAAATAGTAGTTGATCTCCTATACCGTCTCTACAAGCACAGGTATCCATAGTCTTGATGCTGAGCTTTGTTCACAAGATCCTAAAACAACTCTCAGTTGATAAAGATTAAATTATATATTCTATAACTTGGATTTATTTAAGCAAAAATTGAACCTCTAGATTTTAATAAGTTTTTCAACAAGGATTGTGATGAAAAGTACTTTATTAGGTGAACTCCTGAGTTCACCTGAAAAATCAATTCCAAACATTCTTATCGATAAAGCATTCTCTTAAGCTTAAGGTCTCTTTGCTGAAGTTATACTGAAATATATCATTGTGGTGTGGCGATACTTTTTGCTCAGATAGATTTAGATGTATTCACCCATTCTATAGTTCTAAGAGATCCAAGCAGCCTAATGTAGAACAAAGGTCTGAATGTTTTCATTCCCTAATTGAATATGAAATTATCTTTTACAAACCATTCAATAGTATCTTATTTTTTCCAATTACATATGAAGTTGACAAGCAATCTGATAGAGGCTATACATGTACAATCATATTAAACATATTTCCACATAAGTTATGTTGTGAAAGGAGAATCAGAACAAAGAGAAAAACCATGAAAAAGGAAAAATACAAGAGAAAATAGTATTCTTTGATCTTCATTCAGACTCCATAGGTCTGTATGTGTATCCTCTGTATGTGGATAATATTTTCCATCATGAGTCTTTTGTAATTCTCTTAGATCATTTTATTGCTGAGAAGAGCTAAGTCTGTCAAGAGGTGGTCATTGCACAATGTTGCTGTAACTGTGTATAATGGGAAAGAACAGTTTTCCAAAGAAGAAATATTAATCAACTATCAATATGCACCTTAAAAATGGCCAAAATCACTGATCAGAGAAATGTAAATTAGAATACATTGTCAGTGCAACATCATACACATCCAGTTAGCAATATGAGAAAATTGATTTTTTGAGGTAAGATAGCAAACTCATTTACTGCTGTGTGATCTAAGGAATTACTTAAGTGTTCTGAAAACCAATTTGGAATTATGCAAGAACAAAACTAAATTAATTTATAAAATTATAAATAAAAATTATTAAATTTATACCTTTTCATACAGAAATAAGACAATTGTCTGGCAATATATTTCAAGGACTTTACTGACATGACAAACATTCATACAGATAGTATTTTCTTCTTTTGGCAATATTAAAGGATTTGTGGTTTAACTGACATACTGACTTTGTATTTGCACCAGTGGTTCAGGTTATGACACAATCATTCCTCTATTAAAAATAAATCCTTTATTTGGGTCCTCCCAATATGCCCCAGGTTTTCTTTTGTTGTCTTGATACTTCATGGATCCCAATGAAATGCTCATTCATAGATGGCAGGATGAAGTTTGAAATTAAACTATGGTCTAGTTGGTGTCTAGTGCCTTTCAATAGGTATAACAAGCTAAGTCAACTAGCTTGCATATAGTCACCAGTCAAGTGGGTTATGTCCTAAAAGGGGAGACCTGAGAAGAAATTGATTAACTTCTCTGGTGTCTAAAGTATGGATTTAGGAATATTACGTTTTAGAAATACATGTCTCAGGTCTTGTTTGGAGGGTGATGATCCAGGTCAGGAGGAGAGCTCACCGGCTGCATGCAGAGGGGGAGCTGATCTACGTGGATGATTGATGGCCTGAATGGAATGTGAAACTTATCTGGTCAGTGTCCAGGGCCAGCCAGTAGATCTAGTGAGTTAAGTGAGCTACTTGTAAAATGCTCAGTCATAGATAGATAGATAGATAGATAGATAGATATTGTTGTTGCCATGTTGTTTCAGTAATGTACAATTATTTGTGACCCCTTTTTGGGTTTTCCTTGGCAAAAATACTAAAATGGTTTGCCATTTCCTTCTCCAGCTCATTTTACAAAGAAGAAGCTGAAGTAAACAGGAGTAAGTGCTGTGCCCAGTGTCAAAAAACTGGTGTCTGAGGCCACATTTGAACCCATGAATGTGAATCTTCCTGATTCCAAGTCCAATATTTTATCTGCCAAGCCACCTAGCTGCAATGAATTGATATAAACAGATGGATGGATGTCTGAATGGATGGAGAAAAATATATACTCTATATCTATATCTATTTTATGTGTCTGTGTGTGTTTGTGTGTGTGTGTGTGTGTGTATGTGTGTGTGTATGTGTGCATTTCCCCCATTTGGCAATTGAGGCAAACACAGGTTAAGTGATTTGCCCAGGGTGACATAGCTAGTAAGTGTTTGAGGCCAGACTGATCTCATGTCTTGCAGAATCCAATCTCAGTTCTCTATCCTCTGTATCACTTAGTTGCCTCTGTTACAAAGCAGCTATATTAATTCCATTAAGTTCTGAAAAAAATACAGATTTTAAAAGGAAAATGAATATGGTAATAGGTAGTGATGCTAAAGGGTGAATTTCAAGCCTAGGGCATAGCCTAAGCAAAGAATCAGAGGCAGAAGATTGAATGATCCCTTCAATAAAAAGCTGGTTACTACTGACATTTCTAAGAGGGTCATAACATCTAGAGCTAGAAGGAGTTGTGGGCATCAACTAGCCCAGTTGCCTTATTTTATATGTGTGTGTGCATGCATATGTGTATATGTACATATAGACACACACATATATATTTAGATAAGTATATATGTATATGTGTGTTTCTGTGTCTATATATATATATATATATACATATATATATATGTATGTATGTACATAAGGAAAATGTGGACCAGAGAGGGAAAGTGACTTGGATTACAGAGTCATAAAGCAGGGGTGTACTCAATCTAGTTTGACACACTTTGCAAGAGGTGATTGTTAAATCTTCATTGTGAGCATACACATCTCCGAAATCAGCAAATTATAGAAAACAGCTTGTGACTCATAGCTTTGCTGATTGTCTAGCCTTAAGAAAGTGATGGAGAAAAGTTATGCAGATTAAATTTAAAATTGTGACCTGTAAACTCCGCCCCCCCACCCCAGTGAAGAGCCAGTTGTTAAACATTTACCAACATCCTCCTGTCTGAAGGGGGCATTAGATATCATACAATGCAGCTATGCTGTTTTCTAAATGAGGAAAGTGAGCCCAACGGGGTTTGTTCCTGGTGACACTACTAGTTAAGCATTTGAGTCAGGATCTAAATTCCAGCTTTAGTTTACTCTTTTGCTGCTTTGCAAGTTTCCTGAGTTGTAAGCTGCAGAGAAAATATTCACATCCAGGCCTTTTGATGCTAAACTTATTGCTTTTTCCACAATGCGTTCTCCTCCTACCTCCCCACTCCAGGAAAGTTGTGTTTAGAATTCTAGGGGATGAAGTTTGACTTTTCATTCTGCCTTAGGCTAAAGTAAGGCATCATTGCTCTTTCTGCAGAGCTGGATTTCCCATTCACTGAGTTCTCAGGTCTGGGGGATAGCAAGAGAGTGAGAATTGTATAATACCCCAAATAAGCCTTAATTGCCCCTGACTTCATCTTTCACTCAACAAATTAAAAGTTACAAGAAATAGATTGGCAAGTTTAAAAACATACGAATTCAATAGTTCCAAATTTAGCTGGGGAAAAATGTTTCCTTTTATTAACAAATGCCTTCAGTCATCATCACAGTGACAGAATCTTTAAACATCTGTAAACAGAAAAGCTGGAAAAATGGCACATTGATTTTTTCCCTACCCCCCACCTTTGGTGTATTAGGTATTCTAAAAGATATTGGCCCAGGTTCAGCAAAGGCTTCTTCCAGGTTGTATAGCAAGAAATGCTTATTTATAAAATATAACAATATGAGGTGAAACCTTTTGTACAGATGGCCTTGGTGGCCATCTTTATACCCTCAGTACCTATGTTATCACCCAGGACACTTCTCACTATTCCTCCAAACTAAGAACAGTTGGACAGAACAAACAAACTACCTGGTGATATAATTTTCTTGAGTCAGACCCCTTCTATATATGAAGTTTGCAATGATCTGGGAAGGGCACAGGGGGAACCATTAAGAGAGGCTGATCTGATCTTCCTGGAACTGCCCCACATCATTATTTTCTGGCAACTTTAGCCTAATGGGAAGACCACTGGACTTTGAGGTAAGAAATCTAGGTTCAAGTTTAACTTGGTTTTGACACTTGCCATATGCCTGTGGGTAGGTCACTTCACCTTCTGAGGCTTCAGTTGCCTCATGTGTAAAATGGGGAAATTAATAACTACATAACCTACTTCAGAGGGTTGTTGAAAGGACAGCTCTCTGTAAACCGTTAACGGTTACATGAATCGGACTTGTTGTTTGTTTGTTTTTTAATAGGAAATCTGACATTGATATAGTACTCTATCTTTCACATGTAGCATCTTATTTCATTTTATTTTAGGTTGGAGAGTTATATTCACCCTTTGGTGCTATAGAGGACCAGTGTATAAGTCAAATTTCTTCAGAAATATGTGGTTTCTAATTAGCTGTTCATATTCTATTTCTCCCAGCCTGAGCGAGAGCAAAATATAGTAGAAAGAACCCTAGAGATGAAATCAGAAGATCTGAAGTCTCCTTCCATATCTGTCATTAGCTCTATATGCAATTTGGGGAAATCGTTTCACTCTGAGTTTGTTTTCTCCTCTGTGCAACGAGGGGTGCAACTAGATGATCTCCAAGAGCCCTTCTAGTTCTGATGTTTTTTGTTGCAAGGAATAGACGATTTGAAATCAGAGTTTTTATGTATCTCCATTGACAATTTTGTACCAAAATTCTATACATTAAGTACTCAATTTAAGTTGAATTTGTTTCTTTCTCATGCTTCTTCATGTAGGCTTATGAAACCGATCAGTTGCCCAGTGAGTCTTTGTGGGTTGTCTGCTCTTTCTTGCTCACATTACAGCTGTACTTGAACATCATCAGTCTAGCTTGGCTCTGATATCCCCTCTGTCTAATGATAGCTGAGTTAGATATTTCACTTCCCAACTGAAACTCAGAATCTGCATTTTTGTCATTGTTGTTTCTTGCATCATGGTATCTTTTAAAGAATTATGGATTTCCCATCACAAAACCTGGGTTCAAATTCTACCTATACCACTTAATAGCTCAATAATCTTGTGCACAACACTAACCTTCTCTGAGTCTTATCTCTTTCATCCTTAAAATGGGAATAACAGAAACTGCACTACTTCCTTCACAGGGTTATTACAATTGCCAAATAAAATATTCTACCTGATATGTGTTGTACCACTAAAGCACCACGTAAAATACAACTGATTATTTTTGTTCCTGGTATCAGTAATAATGTGGGGAGACAGGTCATACCTCCAAATTGATTTCTATATTAACGTAAACAGACACGAATTTTTAACTAATTCCTTTTCTTATAATCTACTTGTGATTCAGCATAAGCTTCAAAATATCAAAAAGCTGCCAACAATAAGACATAATTAATCATATTAAGAACGTCATTGGTGATTTATAGTCCCCAGTGCCAGTGCCAGTCACATTACCTTGAAATGACATCTTGCTGCTGCCAGGTAAGGGGTCCTTAAACAGCAATGCTGGATTTTCTATTAAGGAACAAAACATTGTTTTAAAGTTTCATGCTTCAATTGCATTCCTCCCTGCCAGCCTCCAGAGGAAATGTGTGTGTTACTAGATAGTGCTTTGAAAGCAAACCAAGGACAGAGCTTTTCTGGGCTGTTATAGGGCACTGGATGGATGTGGGTTAGAGCTAAGCCAGTATTTGCCACGCATTCTAAAGCTTTCACCTCATTAAAGGCCTGACTCAGCCCATTTAATGACCAGCCACCCACTCTGTGCATCAACAGATAACAAGTCTTCTGCTCTCAGTTTTGGTTTCTTTCTCAATAGATAGGCTCAATGGAGACTGTAAGTAGGTCTACCTTCATTTGCTTCAGCCTCCCCTGCACCTGATTGGAGGTAGCAGGGGCTCCTGTAAGGAGTACTAGGGTTAGTGTTTGGTGGATCAAAGTTATAGGTCTAGGTTATGCTACTGGCCACTGGGCTTGGTGGCCTTGGACAAGTCCTTTCCTCTCACTAAGTTTCACTTTTATAATCTGTAGGAAGGAAGGAAGAACACAATCATTGCTGACCTCACAGATCTCATTCATGTTGCTGTGAGGATACAATGAGACAGCATA
The DNA here is from genome assembly GCF_011100635.1 of Trichosurus vulpecula. Lineage (NCBI taxonomy): Eukaryota > Metazoa > Chordata > Mammalia > Diprotodontia > Phalangeridae > Trichosurus > Trichosurus vulpecula. The sequence continues at coordinate 193,679,911 of NC_050575.1, forward strand.
TGTTAAACTATTTGTAATACCAGGTTTTCTTTAAGTTTCAGCTTCAGGGTCACTTTCTGCATGAAGTCTTACCTGATCCCTTATTTGGCTAGTGCCCTCCCTATAAAAATTAAATTAAGCTCTTTTGTACTATGTGTGTGCATACATGCATGCATATATATGTACACAAACACATGCATATACACATACATTCATACACATGCGCATAAGGTCCCTAAGAAACACCAGACTTAAATATAGATGAAGTAAATAATATGTAGCTATATCCATCTATACGTGTATCTTTCTCTTCTTTCTTTTCTCTGTCTCTCTCTGTCTCTCTCTCTGTCTGTCTGTCTCTCTGTCTCTCCCTCTCCCTCTCTCTCTCTTTCTCTCTCTCTCCTTTCAAAAGTAGGTATTTAATGAATGCTTAATGATTGATTAAGCTCATAAGGCACTACATAATGTGACAATAATCTTAATAAATATGGCCATTACTACCTAAAATTCAATACTTTATGTAGCAATCCTGATTTTGTTAAAATTGTTATTCCTTTAACTAAAATCCCAACCTCTACACTGAAAGAAATCATCTTCCAGTGTTATCAGCCTCTCCGTATTTGACTTATATGAAAGAAATTCTGCTCATCCATTGGCTCCTCATCCAAGCATTTCTAGCTCAGTGGTTCCTGCCAGGCTCTGAGAACCAGAACCATCTCCCTACCATGATGAGGGATGAAGTAGGATTTTGGAATTGTTGTTATGATTTTTTTTGTTGTTATTATTATTAACACTATTATATTATATCTTTTTGTCAAGAATAGTGATTTCATTAGTGTAAGGAAACTCAGAATGCAAATTCCTCCCACCATTGCTGACGGATCACCCAGTCATCCAAGTCTTAAAAAAGCTGTCTAGGACATTGAGAAGTTATGACTTGCCTAGGATCCCACAACCAGTATATGTCAAAATACTTATATGTAGCATGGAGGCAGGGCAAATTCAAAGAGATTTTTGGGGAATCTGTTCCATTTCCAAAGCAAGAGAAAACACCTTTTGAAATCAGAAGGTTTAATTCTTTATGTATAGCTTGAGGGAAATGCCCCCTTCCTATCTTGTATGTTCTATGCCAAGCCTTACAAATCTGTCATTGACCACTACTATTTATGTTCACAAGACATTAAGAAGACCTGAATTTAAAGCATTGAGAAAGTTATGAATACTCAGTTGCCTGTTATGGATTATAGAAACAGAGATCGAGTTAAGTTCCCTGTGTCCCAGGGACCATTTGAGAATGCATGTCAATGGAGATCCCCAATAAGCTAAAGCTGAGAGGAAAAGAAGCAACTTTGGTCTGACTTGGAGAATTAAATGAATCTGTCAGCTGGCAACTTTTAGCTGTGCCACATAGACTGCCTTATCTGACCTTCTTTGTCTCTTTCCTTTCCCTCTACTCAACAACCCAGGCCTGTTCCCTATCTTACTTTGCTCAGTGCAAGGAATAAGAAAAAGAAGCTGTAATTCAATGAAAATAATAGTCTGCAGATAAAGAAGTATGCTTGATTTTTGCTAGAAAAATTGCAAATAAGGCCAAGATTTTTTTTGTGCCTCCCATGTTCTTCCAATACATACACTATAAAAATAAGAATACTGACTACTTAAAACAACAAGGACTTTAAGCACAATCAAAATGAGATATGTTGGGTAGAGGCCTTAGGATATGAAAATCACACTTTGTAGATAACTATCTACTCTGGCTCTGCTTGGAAAGAAAGGCCATCCCTGTAGATGCGGTGCCAGAGAGCAGCAAAGTTAACCTGGAACAGCTGTTGTCAACATGGGCAGTATGTGTATGACTCAAAAGGAGCCAGAACCCCAGGTAGATTCTTTAGATAAACTAGAGGAGAAAGAAAAGATATCGTCTCTGAGAGAACAAACAGAAGTAATTGAAACATGGTTTAGCAATGAGCACCTACTCTGAAATCATCATGTAAAATAAAGACTAACAGCTCCTCCCTGTGTCATTTGTCTTACGTTTTCTCCTAGGAGGAGAGCAAACATGCTTCAAACTTAACATGTTTCAAATAAATGATCACCATCTATCCCTGACCTTCCTCTTCCAATAAGCTATCAAATCCTATTGATTCTATTCATAATATTTAATAGGACCAAAGTTAGTAAATGTGTTACCATTTAACCTCAAAAGTAATACTTTATTTTGTTTGCTTGAGTCTTTTATGTAAATTTGTTATTTTATTGTTTGGAGATCATTGTATTCCATTAAAAAAGTCACTCTGAGAATATTGACACTATTAGCAGCAACAACAAAATAAGCTTTTGTGGGAAGAGAAAATTTGGATTCTCAAAAATATTGTAAGACTTCCTTTAAACAATATAAGCCACCCTTTTCCCTTTATTAACTCTTAGCCTAGGTCATTCTTTATCTGCAGTGACTGTATGTACATACATACCATATACATATATGCATACCTATATGCATATAGCCAGACAGATAGAGAGATAGACATACACACAATATAGATTTATATAATGAGAGCTATACATATGTGTATATCTACGTCGATAGGCACACATAGAATGTTGCATAAACATAATTCATAAATAATAAATGACATATGATGCAAGTTAAATCATATCAGCATAATAAATGTCATATTATATAATATATGTACACAACATATAATGTAGTATATATGTGAAACATAATATACATATGTAAGGTATGATGTATTATGTGTATGTTTGTATATTATACATATGTACATATTGTATACATTATTTTTTTCCAGAAATAATATGATTGTAGAACAATGCCCAGAATGGTGTGCTTGCAGTTAGGTTAACTTGGATTCAAATATTTTCTCTAATATTTGCTACTTGTGTGGCCACAGACTTAAACTGGTTTAAAACTGTTTAGACTGGCAATGTTGTGTTGTTATTGTTATCATCATCACCAACCTTCCTCACCTCTGACTCATCACTTCCTGGCTTCCTTCAAGTCTTAGCAATCAGCCCACCTTCTTCAGGAAAATTTCTCCAGTCCTCCTTGATGCTACTTCTTTCTGTCTGATATTATATCCAAGTTATCCTGCATACAACTCATTTGTACATAATTGTTTGCATATTCTCTCCCTCATTAGAGAGCTCTTTGAGAACAGGGACTTTAGATCACTTTAAGTTAATCCCCCCTCCTTATTTATATGCCCAGCATGTAAGCATAGTGCCCGGAACATAGCAATTATTTGTTTGTGTTGTTTTTTTTTTTTTAATTTGACTTGACTTGCCGTAGGCCACACAGGTAGAAAGTGGCAAAATCAGAATTTGAACTCAAGTCCATTGGCTCCAAATTCAGTACTCCAAGTGTAGTGCTCTTTCAACTATACCACACTGCTTTTCCAGTTAGAAAAAAATAATTAAAATTATTTCTAATAGGCTTCTGCATGTCCCAAGGCTATGTGTTCCAGCAGAACCAGCTCTTACAGATCTCATCAAAACAGCTAAACTTTGAGCATGATCCCCAGCTACAGACTGGCTAAGTATGGAGAAGACTCTTCCCCTGGAGGTTGACATGAGGTCAGTCAATCTATAAACATTTATTAAGTATTTATTATGTGCCTGGTACTAGGAATACCAATATAATGAATGAGACCATCCCTAATCACAATAAGCTTACATTCTTTTTATTTTTCCAAAATTAATTTTACTTTTTTAATGAATAAAAGTTGATTTTCTCTCCTTACTTTTTCCTGTTGGAAAAAAGTATGAAACAAAACCTCTGTAACAGATATGGACAGTCAAGGGCAAAAAAATTATCTTAGTGGCCATACACCCAAAATATATTTGTCTTACTGCATCTTGCATCCACTACCACACTATCAGAAGGTGGGGAGTATGCTTCATTATTGATCACCTGGAATCATGGCTGACTATTGGATTGATTAGTATTTCTAAAGTTTTCAAAACTGTTTATTTTTATAGTGTTGTAGTGTTATTATTATTGTATAAAATGTTGTCCTCATTTTGTTCCCTTCCCTCTGCATCAACCATCATATATCTTCCCAAGTTGCACTGAAACTGTCCCTTTTATCATTTCTTATGGCACAGTAGCATTCTATTTTATTCATATACTATAATTTGTTCAGCCATTTCTCAATTGTTGGACAACCCCTCATTTCTAGTTTTTTGCTATTACTAAAAGCAAAATATTTTTGTACATATTAGTCCTTTTCCTATTTCTTGAATATGTAATAAGTTTATATGCTAATAAGGGAGATAGATATACACACATGTATAGAATATACATATATATAAACATACATATATGACACATATGAGTACATTACATATAATTGTATATAATATGAGTATAAAGTTTATAAATATATACATGGAAAGTAGTTAAGTGGAAGGTAATTTAGGAGGGAGAGCCCTAGGGTGGAGGGAATCAGGAGAAACTTTTATTTTGGCCTTAGCAATGCATAAAGACCAACTGCTAAGGCAAGGAAGATTTGTGATTAAATCACAGGTTCTTTAAGTATTGAATTAAGTAATAAGTGAGGTTGATCTCACTTAATCAAAAGTTTTTTTTTTTTTTTTTTTTCCTGAAGCTGATTGCTCCTCATCCCTTGAATGGTCGTTGCTCATTTTCCAGAGTGTTTGAACTTGGTGCCTTATTCATGTAACTGATAGACCTAGGGAAGGAGACTTCTGAATGGAAACTGACTCTGGCAAAAGGTGTTAACAGGAACATGCAGTTGAGAGTCACTTTCAAAGCAAGTAACAGAGTTCGGCCTTCTCTTGTATTTTCTTTGGAGCTCTACAGAGCAGCTAACAAAATGCCTTGCACTGGGTGCATTCCCCATAAATGCTGCTAATTTGCAAGAACAACATTATGTAAGAAATAATGATAAACTTGTGGGTAACAGGTATTTGGATGATACCATTTAAGACTGCGTTCCTAGTTAGTAAATCATATCTGAGCCATTGAGACATATATATACGGACAACATTTCAATGTCTTATATCCCATCTGACATGCCACTACATCATTAGAACACAACATCCTGTTGTGTGTGTTCAGTATGGTGATGTCCAAAGATTGCTTCTTTGTTTTCAACAAGGTTTCTAAGAGCCCTATAGAAGTGGTATGAATAGACTTATGCTACAAAGTAAGCACCCTTCATGGTAAGAAAGAATTATGATAGTGCAGATGACCTGAAGGGCAGAGACAGATGATATAATAAATGATGAAAGTAACCAAATGTACCATTTTGGTTGGGATAAACTGGGGTTTCTCTTTTAGGCTGATAGATTATCCAGTTTCAGTACTAGTGCTTGCCAGAAACTAAATAATTCAGTAACAGGAAGTTTGCCCCCAAATCTGGAGATTGGAAGTGAGGAAGTGTGTGTGTGTGTGTGTGTGTGTGTGTGTGTGTGTGTATGTGATAAATGATAATTTTCAAACTTGAGGTGGGATTTTCATATCATTATATAACAAGTCCTCACTGTGCTTATTCATAGTGGGAGGGAAATCAACTAAAGGCCACACCCAAGTGAAAAGGAATTTATTTGAGGATGGTTTTTAGGAGATAAATACAAAATATCTTGCTTATCCTTTTTTAAATCAAGAAAAAGAAACATAAAGCTCTATAAAACAAATATGACAAATCATAAAATATATAATGTGGTTCCATGTTGTGTCCATTTAAAAAAATAGGGAAAGAGATAGACAAACAGAAGCTTCTGAGATAGTTTATTAGCAAAAAGAGTTTTCTTTTGCGATATTCTGCTATGTTGAGCTCATGAATATTTATATTAACAATAATAACAATAGCTTATATTTCTATAGTTCTCCAGGGTTAGCTAATCACTTTTTTCAAAAGCCTTTGAAGCAGATAGTGAAATCATTATGGCCTCTATTCTATTTACATATGAAGAATCCAAAGCAGCCTTAAGAAATTTCTCCAAGGTCACAAAGCTAACTTAAGTTGGTGGCAGAGGCAGCCTTGGAAACCAGGTTCCCTGAATTGAAGTCCAGGACTCTTTTGCTAAACTACACTAACTAGTTCAATGATGTCTGAAGGTTACATTTGGAACCAGCATTAAACACTTATTCTGAGGCCTTGCTCCTTGAATTAGATCCTTTTTTGGAGGCAGAGATAGCTAATTCTAGTACAATAAGGAAAATACATAGCAGGAGTTCTTTAGCAATAAATGAATTAACTACTATATACAATTTTTCCATTGCTTTTATCTAGCTTAAGATGAGGGTATTGTCGTGAATATAATAGTCACAGCATTCCAAGAGGAGTGACACTGTTCTCTCTACGGTTTTACTGCTATGAGGCATGGTGATTTAATGGGAGACCTGGCCTGGGTTCTTTTCTTACCCTGTCCCCAACTAGCTAAATAACCTTGAACAAGTGACTCAGCCTCTCTCAGCCTCAGTTTCCTCTCCTGCCAAATAAGGGGATGGCCTTGATTTCTAAGATCCCTTTCAAGTTGAATTTTTTTATGATTCAATGATGGCAGTGGTGGCTGATCATATTCAGTCCTATTCTCTTGAAGCAATTAAGTTCAAATTAGAGGTACAGTTGATTTTTTGTTTGTCTCCAGAATTTTATCAAGTAGGAAACTGAGTGGGCTGTCTGTTGACTCCTTCGAAGATACATATGGAAGGAATATATTTTTAATCATTTCTGTAGAAATAAAATCTAAAACTCCAGGTTTTGTCTTATGATATAGTACAATTCAATTCAGTATATAACTATTAAGCACTCAAGTGTGCATAGCATTTTACTAGTTGTAGGACAAGTATTATTATCTCTATTTTACAGAAAAGATTTAGAAAGTGATTAGACTTGTTCAGCTTGGCTATAGAGAAGAGAGCTAGAAACAATAGGTGGAAGTTACAGAGAAGTGGATTTTTAGTTGATATAAGAAGAAACTTCCTAATAAGTAGAGGTAACCCAAACTAAAATGTGCTCCCTAAGCAGGTAGGTTAGCTTTCTCATCAGTATAAATCTTAATGGCAGAGCTAGAAGGGTAACACCTTGAAATAATATTGTATATTTATAGAATCATAGATAAGATATCCAAACTTGTTTGTTCAGTGAAGTTTGGATTCAGTCAAAGGGCTGCACTTGAGGACCTAGAGGACCACAGATTCTCCATCCTGGGCATAGGATCATAGACTTCAAGATGAATGGACCTTAGAAATCATCTAGTATGCCTTCTTATTTTATAGATGAGCAAACCCAGACAGAGATAGGAAAGAGAGACAGAGCTAGAGAGAGACACACACAGAAAGACAAAGAGACAAAGATAGAGACAGAGATTAAGTAACTCTCCTAGTATCACACAGGTAGGGAATAGCAGAGGTAGAATTCAAATCCTCTGATTCCTAGATTTGGAGTCAGAAAACCTGCCATTGAATCTCAGCTCAAATTCTAACTGAGCGACAGTGGGTAAGTCACATGAATTCTATATGCCTCAGTTTCCTCACATGTAAAATGAAAGTGAGGACTCAAATGATCTCTGGTCTCTTCTAGATTTAAATCCAGGAAGTTAGGACACCAAATGCAGTGCTTTGGTGACTAATTGAACTTCTTGCAGTGGGAGAAGTAGAAGCAAAAAGAGAAGGAAACGAGACCACAATGTTTTACTGGTGGTTTAATGGGAGAATAGAGCTGACATTAATGTAAATAAAGAGAAAAGTCCGGAAGTCTGTAGGAAGAGCTAGTTTGGTGGGACTGTGCAATTGTTGTCATGTGGAGTTTGTGGAGCCAGGAGGCCATTCAGTGGAGATGTCCAGTAGGTTGGAAATGCAGGTCTGGAGAGAAACTTTTCTTCTGAAAGAGAAGTTAGCAAATGTTTTTCTTCTTTCTGGCCTTTGATCAAGATCTTAGGGTATGAAGTTTGGGAACAAATCGGTATTACTATAACCTCAAAGCTTAGCAAGTCTTAAAAAGTAACTGTTTTCTCTTATATGTATCAATGTGCCTTTAGCTGTACTTTTATACTTTTTTCTGAATTCACTTCTTAGCTAGAAACTGTTATAATATATATTACTATTAAACATGAAACAGAGATACTACTTACAGATAAATCTCCCAGAGTACCCTGTCTTCTGGGACTCTCTTCTGTTTCATTCCTGAGTCTTCCCATTGCTAGGTGCCTAAGGCCCAATTCTTGCGGTATCCTGGCCTTCCTCTAGAGCCCTCCTTCCTCCTATCCCCTATTGTTCTGTTATTTATTAAATCATTTTTGTCAAGATAATTGGAGTTCTTAGAGCTTGATGCACAGATTTAAGGTTAAAGGAACACATTTACTTTCTCACATAAAGTCAGTGAATCAATTTTCCCCAGCAGCAGTTGACTAATAAAATATTTCCCCCCCTTCTCTTCACTAAATGCACATAAATACTTCTTCTGCAGTGAAAGCCTTAACCCTTCATGCCCTATGAGGCATCACAGGGACCATAAAGTAGACAGGAAAAGGTTTGTGGAGGTGGTTACACCATTAAAATAATCTGGCTTAAGCCTAGTTTTTCCATCTCCCCTATATCAGTCTTCTTTCTTTGCCCATCCTTCTGTAATTCTCCATAATGCCTAAAGCAGTATCTATTAGAAATGGCAGAAGTGAACGTGTCAGCTTTTACCCAGAAGACAGACAAATAGCTACTGAAGACAGCAGCCACTATTTCTGTTTCTCAGCAACTGAAAACTTGGTGAATCAAGGCTATGATCACTGCAGGTATCTGGAGGCACTCACTCCTACTTGTTTCCTGATGGATCAATTATGCATAATAGAGCACACTGCCAAATAAGTCTACAATACGTAGAAAGACACAAGGAAGTTAAAAAAATGAATTTGTCTTTACTCTCTGGTGTAGAGTGGGGACTACACACAATTTATCGGATAGGAAGTTTACCAGAAATCTTTATTTCTGTTAAATTGTGAGAAATAATCACAGAATGTTAGAAGTGGAAAAGACCTAAGTAAATTGAGTCCTAGAAAGCCGCAGATTTTGTTACCTTGAACAACTTGCTTTCCCATTCTGGGTGTCAGTTTTCTCATTCAAGAAATGAGAAAAATAGACCATTTCCAGTCCAATCTAATCCAAACACACAATTACAAGGCACTTAGCTAGAGACTGGGCGTACAAATACGGAAGGAAAAGTTCTTGGCCTAAAAGTAGCCTATATTCATACCGTGGAAACAAAGTAAATGTATAGATAAAGTGCTTGTACTCTTGCTTCTGGAGGGAGAGAACACTAACAACTAGAGATCAAGAAGGATTTCTTGGAGGAGATGGCATGTTAGCTAAGTCTTGAAGAAAACTAGAGATTCTAAGAGGGAGATAATGGAGGAGGGCATTTATTACATGCATAATTACATGCACTTTACTTCCAACTTTAAATATGATTCAACATAAAGGGATTTGTCAAAGGTCACAGATCAAGAGTGGAATAGATAGGTGGGAATCAAGATGGCAGATTAAGGGCACCCACCAAGCTCAACTTTCTCAACATTGCCCTCCAAACAGTTTTAAAATAATGAGTCAAATCAAATTTTGGAGTGGAAGTAACAACAAAAGTCCATGATGTGATATTTTTCTAACCTAGGAAAATTTAATTTAGTTAGATTTAATAGTAATGTATTTCATTAATTAATGTTAATTAATTTAATTTAATAGAACGGAATGAGAAGTCTGTGACACTAGGGAGGAAGTCTGTCCAGAGCCCCACATGCAATGGTGGCTATAGTGGCTGAAACAGTACTAGCTTTGGGAATTTTCAACCCAGAAATCTTAAGGGGCTAAGAAAACTCTGAGAAAGAGATTACAGGGGATGTTTTGCTGTCACTGGATACTGCAGCTGCTGTTTAACAGCTTTATTGCTGACATGCAGTTCTCAGTTGCACTTCCAGGGTGGAGAGGAATGCTAGTGATTTGTCACAAAGGAGCAGAGGCCCTGGTTACAGCTCCAAAGCAAAAACAAGCACTATCTTATGGAGCTGCAGGGGATCTGGGGCCCTTCCTCATTGAAGATCAGAGAACAGAATAGGAAAGCAGGGATCACAACTCTCCCAGGATCATAAGAATTTGGAAGCCAAAAACACTAAAACACTTTCATGACCCCAGAACTAGCTTTGAAAAGAGCAATATGAAAAAGCATGAAGCCTGGGGCAGTGCCTCCCCACCCCAAAGTGAGCTGAGCTCAAATTTAACATAAATTTTAAAGTCAAGAAATAAGCTACAAAAATGAGTAAAGAATAACAATAATTATTATAAAAAACTCCTCTGGGGCAGGGCAGACCAAGACAAACTCAGAAGAAGACAACAATGTGAAAACAGCTGTAAGAAAAAGCTTCAAAGAAAAATGCCTGTTGGACTGAAGCCCAACTAGCATAACTGGAAGAGTTGAAGAAAGAGATAAATGAGAGGTAGGGGGCAAATTGGGGAAAGGAAAAGATAGTGTTGCTAGAAAACTATGAGAAGAGAATTAATTACTTGGTAAGAGGCACAAAAAATACTGAGGAAACAACACCTTAATAAACAGAATAGGCCTAATGGTAAAAGAATCACAGAAAGAACTCTTTTAAAAACATAATAGACAGGGGTAGAGCCAAGATGGCTGAGTAAAAGCATAGACTTGCTTGAGCTCTCCCCCAAACACCTGTAAAAATGACTCTAAACAAATTCTAGAGCTACATAACCCACAAATATGACACAGTGAAACAAGTTTCCACCCCAAGATGGCCTGGATGAGTGCTGGGAAGGGTCTATAGCACCATGCTGGGAGCACAGCACAGCCCAGACCAGAGAAGACTGGGAGTAGCAGGACTCAGGGCACTGAATCACTGAGCTGCAGTGCTTTCCAGACTTATCAACCCACAGAGGCCAAAGGCAACTTAGCAGGTCAGTGGGGAAATTCTATCAGATATGAGGGAGAAAAGGGTGCAGTCTGGCCCCAGCCCCATGGGCAGAGGGGGTGGCTGCAGCAGTGGCAGCAGCAACAGCAGCTGCTTCCAGAGCTCCAGGTCCACAGACGGTGGTGGGAATCAAACAGGCTCTGATGAGCCAGAGTGTAGGGATCACTTTGCTGGTGCTGAGGCAGGATTCTCTTGCTTTGCCATGCTTAGATCTGTGTCACAGCCCTGGGGTGAGGAGGAGCACCGGTGTGGCAGAGTTTGTGGTGGCTGTGGAGAGGGAATCCTCCTAGCAGTTCCAAGGCAGAAAAGAGTGCTTGAGGGCACTCGCAGAACAGAGCATAGGCCAGGAGAGGAGTAAATACCTTGGATCATGCCACCTCAAAAAAATGAAAATTTATAGGTTCCTAGAAGTAGCTTTGAAAACAACTGAACAAAACCCCTGAAGCTTGGGACAGAGCACTCTTCACTCTGGAAGCAGAGTCATACCTTGACAAAGAGCTCAAAAATCAAGTAATCAGCTGGGAAGACGAACAGACAGCATAAAAACCCTCAGGCTATAGAATCTTACTTTGGGTACAAAGACAATCAAAACATACAGGCAGAAGAAGACAACAAAGTCAAAGATCCTATATCAAAAGTCTCCAAGAAAAATATGAATAGGTTGCTGGCCATGGAAGAGCTCAAAAAGGATTTTGAAAATCAAGTAAGAGAAGTAGAGGAAAAATTGGGAAAAGAAATGAGAGGGATGCAAGCAAATCATGGAAAACATGTTAACAGATTGCTAAAGGAGACTCCCAAAAATACAGAAGAAAATAATACCTTAAAAAATAGACTAACACAAGTGGCAAAAGAGCTCCAAAAAGCCAATGAGGAGATGTATGCCTTTAAAAGCAGAAATGGCCAATGGAAAAGGAGGTCCAAAAGATCACTGAAGAAAATAATTCCTTTAAAATTAGAATGGAACAAATGGGAGCTAATGACTTTATGAGAAATCAAGAAATCATAAAACATAACCAAAGGAATGAAAAGAATAGAAGACAATGTGAAATATCTCAATAGAAAACCATTGATCTGGAAAAAGAGATCCTGGAGAAATAATTTTAAAAAATTGGACTACCTGAAAGCAATGATCAAAAAAGAGCCTAGATATCATTTTTCAAGAAATTATCAAGGAAAACTGTCCAGAACCAAAGAGTAAAATGGAAATTGAAAGAGTCCACCAATTGCCTCTTGAAAAAGATCCCAAAAGGAAAACTCCTAGGAATATTGTAGCCAAATTACAGAGTTCCCAAGTCAAAGAGAAAATATTGCAAGCAACCAGAAAGAAACAATTCGAGTATTGTGGAAACACAATCAGGATAACAAAAAATCAAGTAGCTTCTACATTAAGGGATCAGAAGGCTTGGAATATGATATTCTGGAGGTCAAAGGAGCTAGGATTCAAACCAAGAATCACCTACCCAGCAAAACTGAGTATAATACTTCAGGGGGAAAAATATTCACTCAATGAAATAGAAGATTTTCAAGCAATCTTGATTAAAAAAAACAGAGCTTAATAGGAAATTTGTCTTTCAAAGACAAGAATCAAGAGAGCATGAAAAGGTAAACAAGAAAGGGGCTGATTAAAGTCGAACTGTTTACATCCATCCATGGAAAGATGATATGTGTAACTCATGAGACCTTTTTCAGTATTTGCACAATTGGAGAGAAAATACATATGTAGAGACAGAGGGCACAGGATGAGTTGAGTATGAGGTGAAGATATCTAAAAACATAAAATTACAGAGTGAGAGAGGAATATATTGGGAGAAGGAGAGATAGAATGGGATGAATAATCTCACATAAAAGTGCCAAGAAAAATCAGTTACAATAGAACGGAAGAGGGGGGAGGTAAAAGGCAATGAGTGAACCTTACTCTCATCAGATTTGGCTTAAGAAGGGAATAACATATGCACTCAATTAGGTCCTACAGGAAAGTAGAGGGGGAGAGGATGGGGGGAGATGATAGAAAAGAAGGCAGATTGGGAAGGGGGTAGTCAGAAGGAAATACTTTTGAAAAGAGACATTATCAATGGAGAAAATTGAATAAATGGGGGACAGGATAGGATGAAGGGAAATGCAGTTAGTCTTTCACAACATTATATTATGGAAGTGTTTTGCATAATAATACATGAATAACATGCACTGAATTGTTTGCCTTCTCAAGGAGGGGAGGTGTGGAGAGAAGAAGGGAAAGAATTTGGAACTCAAGTTCTAGAAACAAATATTAAAAACTGTTTTTTCATGCAACTGGGAAATAAGATATACAAGCAATGAGGCATAGAAATCTATCTGGTCCTAAAAGAAAATAAGGGGAAAGGGGATGGGGGAGGGGTGGTGTGATAGAAGGGCAGCCAGACTATGGAGAGGGGCAATTAGAATACATGCCATCTTAGGATGGGGAGGGTACAGATGGGGAGAAAATCTGTAACTCAAAATCTTGTGTAAAGAATGTTGAAAGCTAAAAATAAATATATCTTTAAAAATAGAAAAAAAAGAAACTAAAACATTAAAAAAACATAATAGACCAAATGGAAAAGGAGGCACAAAAACTCACTGAAGAATATCATTTCTTAAAAATTAGAATTCTGCAACTGGAATCTAATGACTTCAGGAGACATAAAGAAATAATTTTTTAAAAGCAGTCAAAAGAAGGAAAAAATGGAAGAAAATGTGAACTATCCCATCAAAAAATAAAACAAACATTTGACTTGGAAAATAGGTCAAGGAGAGAGAATTTAACCATTATTACATAGCCAGAAAACCATGATCAAAGAAAGAGTCTAGACATCATATTTCAAGAAATTATTCAGGAAAACTACCTCGATCTATTAGATCCAGAGGGTAAAATAGAAATCAAAACTGATCACATTCTGAAAGAGATCCTGGAATTCATTATTTACTTCCTTATATTTTTCTATATATTATATACTTCTCTCCACCCTGGAACCATGACCCAGAAAACTCTCAGGAATATTACAGCCAAATTCCAGGGCTCCCAGGTCAAAGAGGAAATACTTTAAGCATCCAGAAAGAAAATATTTGAATATTGTGGAGTGAGAGTTAGCATCACACAAGACTTAGCAGCTTCCACCTTAAAGGAGAGAAGGGATAAGAATATGATATTCTGGAAGGGAAAGGAGCTATGATTATAACCAAGAAATACCTACCCAGCAAAACTGAGTGTTTCCCTTCAGAGGGAAAATAGATATTTAATGAAATATAGGACTTTTAAGCATTTCTCATAAAATAATAGAGCTGAATAATATATTGGTGATTAGGGTAGGACTTATTTTACCTTTTTCTCTTTTGGAGCACTACCAACTTTGACTAAGTTGGTAGTCTTTGATGACCTGCTTACGTCAAGGGAAAGCCTAGTTCACATAGGTTTGAGTCCCAAGGTTGTAACACCTGAAGAAGCATCATATGGTTTTGAGTCCCATGGTTGTGATGCGCTTTGATCATAAACAGGGTATATAAAATCAGAGGTTAGTGTTTTGCTTGGGGCTTTCACTCACTGGAAGAGTGCTGTGTGATTTGACCAGATGAGACTCTGGGCAGCTGTTTTAAGGAGCCCCACCCCGGCTGTGAAAAAAACAAAACAAAACAGATGTTGGTGCTTCTTTGGTAACTATGTATTGTGATTTTGTTAAGCAAAAATGTTGATCTGTTTATATAATTTCTGTTTGTAATTTCTGTTTGTATTTGCTCTGAAGTTCGGGGTGCTGGATTTTCCCCCTGAACTAAGTGAATGGCTTAGTTATGTTTAATTAAAGTAAGATTGTTAACCGTTTAATGTTGCTTTCCTTAGAAAAGCAGATCAAGGAACCTGTGCTAGCAGCCCTTCTGTGTACTGGTCCTGTTGGTCTTATGCCCCCACAGCAGCTGCTAGCCACATTGTTGTTACACATAGAAAATCTGGCATTCAGGCAGAACAGTCAAGGAAAGCACAAGAAGGTAAACATGAAAAAATAATCATCAGGGAATCAATAGAGTTCAGCTGTTTACATTCCTATATGGTAAGATGATACATGTAACTCCTAAGAACATTATTACTGTTATGACAGTTAAAAGGAGCTTACTGAGTCAGAGGGCATGGGCATGAGTTGATTATGTTGGAATGATCTTGAAAACAATGAAAGGATGAAAAAGAGGGATGCATTGGGAGAAGGGGGAAAGGAGAGGTAGAATGGGGAAATTTTCTCAAATAAAAGAGGTATGCAAGGAAGAGGTTTTACAAAGAAGGGCAAAATCGTCAATGGTGGTGACAGGTAATGCTTGAACTTTAACTCACTTTGTTCCAAGTGAAAAATATGTGTGTGTGTGTGTGTGTGTGTGTGTGTGTGTGTATGTGTGTGTGTACACTCAGTTATATATGAAAATGTAACTTACCCAAATAGGGAAATAGGAGGGGAAGAGTATAAGAGAAAATGGAGGAACAGATAATAAAAGAGAGGAAAGATTAAAGGAGACAGGGGTTGGAAGCAAAATAGACTTTTGAGGAGGGACAAGATAATAAGAAAGATAAGAAAATGTGATGGTAGGAAATATAGAGTTGTCATCATAATTGTGAATGTGAATGGGATGAATTTACCAATAAAACAGATATCGGAATGGATTAGAAACTAGAAGCTAACAATATGTTGTTTACAAGAGACACACTTGAAACAGAAATACACGCAGTTAAAATAAACAGCTGAAGCATAATCTAGTATGCTTCAGTTGAAGTAAAAAAGGCAGAGATAGCAATTGTGATCTCAGATAAAACCAAAGCAAAAATGACCTAATTAAAAATATAATCAGGGAAAATACATTTTGCTAAAAGGTACCATAGACAAAAAATACAGCAAATTTCTCTGATAAAATCCTCATTCAGCAAATAAATATTGAGTATAGAACTGAGCCAAATTTGTAAAAACAAGAGTCATTCCCAAGTGATAAATGGTCAAAAGGTAGAAAGAGGCAGTTTTGAAAAGAAGGAAAAACCTACACCACATAATGCTGAGTGAGCGGAGCAGAGCCAGGAGAACGTTGTGCACAGCCACAGATATATGGATTCCGTGAGGACCAACCCTGACATACTGCGCTTTTCTCAGCAACCTAAGGGGCAAGGACAACTCCAGGGGACTCACGATGGAGAATGCTATCTTCATCGAGACAAAGAACTGCGAAGTTTGAATACAAACTGAGGCACACTACATGCTCGCCTTTTCTGCTTCTCTTTTGTTTTTGTTTTTGGGTTTTTTTTTTTTGGTTCTGTTTCTTCTTTCTCATGATTCATTCCATTGGTCAAAATTCTTCTCCACGACTTGGCTAGTGCATAAATTAATTCAATGCGAAGTTATACATGACAGTTATATGAGGCTTCATGCCGTCTTGGGGAGGGAGGGGGGAGGGAGGGGAGAAAAACTGGAACTCAAAACTATGTAGAACCGTGTGTGGCAAACTAAAAATAAATAAAGAAATTTATAAAAAAAAAAAAAGAAAAGAAAAGAAGGAATCAAAGTTATCCCTAGTCATATGAAAAAAGCTCTAAATCACTATTGATTTGTGAAATGTAAGTTTAAAAACTATGAGGTATTACCTCACACTTATGAGGAATGATAAATGCTGGAGGGGAGGAGGGGAAAATAGGTATACCAGGGAGCTGCTGGTCCATCAGTGAACTGGTCCAAACATTTTGGAGAACAGTTTGGAACTATGCCCAAGGGGCTATAAAACTGGCATACCCCTGATCCAGCAATGCCACTACTAAGTCTGTATGCCAAAAAGATCAATGAAAAAGGAAAAGGACCTATATGTACAACGAAGAATCACATCCAAATGAAAACTAAGTATAATCTTTGAAGGGAAAATAGAGGAAAATAGAATGGAATAGAGGCATTTCAGGCATTCCTGATTAAAAGACCAGAGCTGAAGAGAAAATCTGATGTTCAAACAGAAGATTCAAGAGAAGCATACATCAGTAAATGTGAAAGACAAATCATAGAGGAATCAATAAAGTTACACCATTTACATTCCTGTATGGAAAGATGATTCACTCCGAAGGAGCTTATTATTAGGGCATTTTAAAGGAGTCTACATAGACAGAGGGCAAACATATGAGTTGATTATGTTGGAATGATCTCTAAAAGAAAAAAAATGCAGGAATGAGAAAGGGAAACGAACTAGTAGAAAGAGGAAGGGAGAGATAGAATGGGAAAAATTTTCTCGTTTACAATCGCATACAAGGAAAAGCTTTTACAATACAGGTAAAACTTGGGAGGTTGGTGGGTACTGCTTAAATCTCAATCTCATCATAATTGGTTCAAAGAGAAAAGAATACATACACACACACACACTTAACTTAGTTGGGTAGAGATATCTATCTTACCCAATAGGGAACTAGGAGAATAAGGGAATAAAAGAAAGTAATGGGGTGATAAAAGGAAGGACAGATTAAAGCAGGTAGTGGCTAGAAGCAAAATAGACTCTTGAAATGGGACAAGATAAAAGGAGAGAAGAATAAATAGAAAAATATGGGATGGAGGAAAATGCAGAGTTAGTAATCATAATCGTGAATGTGAATGGGATAAGCTCACTAATGGGACAGAAAAATATATTAGAATCCAGAATCCAACAATATATATTTTTTACAAGGGACAGACTTGAAACAGAAAGACATCTACAGAGTTAAAATAAAGGGCTGTAGCAGAATATAATATGTTTCAGATTAAACAAAAAAGCAGGAGTAGATATCATGATCTCAGATAAAGCAAAAGCAAAAATAAAAAGTCCTACTCAAAAAAATATAATCAGAGAAACTGCATTTTACCAAAAGGTACGTACCATAGACAATGAGTATCAAAAAGGAAAATAAAGCAAGTTTCTCTGATAAAGGCCTCATGTCTTAACATCCAGAGAAATGAGTCAAAACTATGTAAATAAGAATAGAGAAAGACAGTTTTCAGAAGAAGAGATCAAAGTTCTCTATAGTCATAGGAAAAGAATGCTCTAAATCACTTTTGATTAGAAAAAGGCAAATTAAGACCACTCCAAGGTACCACCTCACACCTATCAGAAATGCTAGAGAGGATTAGGGAAAAACAGGAATAATAATGAATTGCTTGTGGAGAAATAAACTGGTCTAACCCTTTTTTTGAATGTACTGTATAAAAAGTAACACCAATATTTACTTATTTTTTTGTAAACTTTCATTTTATTATTATTGTATTGGCAGTATGGCTAAATGAATAGGGTCTGGCCCTAGAGTCAAGAAGACTGGAGTTCAAACCCACCCAGTGACACTTACTAGCTGTGTACTTGGAGCCTCACTTATTTCATGCAGAAAATTGAAAGAATATTATCTGTAGTAGCTTCCCCACCAGATTGTAGCCAGGGTGCAATCAGATTGAATTCTAAACTGGGAGCACTTCCAAGAATCTAGACTTCTTTAGAATTTTTTTTGATATTTTTTTTTATTTTTAGTTTACAACACTCGGTTCTACATAATTTTGAGTTCCAGATTTTCTTTTCCCACCTACCCAAGATGGCATGGAATCTGATATATCTTTTACATATAACTTTGCACTGAAATTATTTATACAATAGTCAAGGTGTAAAGGAGAATTATGACCAATGTTGGAACTATGCCCAAAGGGCCGTAAAACCAGGCATACCTTTTGATCCAGTAATACACCACAAGGTCTCTATTCCAAGGAGGTCAAAGAAAAAAGGAATAATATCTTAAAACATTTATAGTAGCACTGTTTGTGGTAGCAAAGATTTAGAAATTGAGGGGATGATAATCAATTGGTAAATGCCTGAAAAAGTTGCAGTATATGACTGTGATGGATACTACCGTGCTCCAAGAATGACAAGGAGAGTGTTTTCACAAAAAAAAAAAAAAAAAAAAAAAAAAAAAAAAAAAAAACCATGAGAAGATCCATATGAAATGATGCAAAGTGCAATGAGAAAGACTAGGAAGATCATTATGCACAGTAACAGCAATTTCACAATGAGGATCAATTGTGGATTCCAAAGGAATCATGATGAAAAAAAAATGCAATCCACCTCCAGAGAGAAAACCGATAAACTCTGAGTGCAAATTGAAACAATAATTTTCTGATTTTTTGCAGTATGTAGAATACGAAAATGTTTTGTATGATCTACATGACTTATACCATATTGCTTGCTTTCTCAGTAGATAAGAGAGGGGTTGAAAGTGGGGTATGAGATTTTGGATTTCAAAACTTAAGCAAAAGGTTAAAATAGATATGGAATTCAAAAAAGAGGGTATTTATATAAAGTGTCTATTATGGAAGGGAAGGGGAGGTAGTGTGTGTGTGTGTGTGTGTGTGTGTGTGTGTTTGTGTGTGTGTGTATGTAATACATTTCTGCCCAGTTTGATCTAAATCAATGTTGTTGCTGTTTTTAAATTATAGTTGGAGTCCTTCATACTTGAGGGAACTTGAGAGGGAGGGGTCTTTTCCTTTCAATTTTCTCTCCAACTTTCAAGAGGCTTTATCAATATGGCAGACTAGATCAAAGTGAACCACTCTCTCACTTACATTTTATCACCTGATCAAAGTTCTGAAATTTTATTTTTTGTTCAGACAAGGTTACGTGACTCCAAAAACTTTAAAACAATTCAGTAATCTCATGAGGTATTCCACAGACTTGAACTTCCTTCAAGGATTCATTTTAATGAGCTGTTCTTTTGGTACAATCTTTTTGGAAGAATCCAACATCTTCTTTGAGAGTCAGACTCCCCATTCTGTTTGAAACTCTGAAAGTTTATACCTCAGACTAGAAATGAAACAGCAGGTAGTGGTTTTTGCCTCTCCCTTTTTATATAGTGCTTGTAGTCCCCATTACTGATGGGGTGACCAGGCAGCTCATTTTTCATGCATGTTTCTCTGCAAGATACTGGGGCAAATGTCAGCTGACTAAGCAAAACTTTAACTGGAGCTGTGTATGTGGTTCAATAGAAAGTTGGTCTCCTAGTCACTAAGAGCAATGAATAGTGCGGACACACATTCATTCATCTTTCCTACCAGTTTGTTACTCTGGGAGATTTTTTACTGGCTTTCACTTGAAAATCTCAAAGATTCTTGCATTTCCCTTGGGTGAGAATCATGTTCAGTCACTGTCGACATTTTTGCTTTGTCTCCATTTTCTTTTCAATGAGGTCTTAAACTAAAGCTTCTGTTGCCCACATCCAACATATTTTAATTTTGCAATGACTGAGGACCGATTCTACTACAATTATGCAAAGAGACAATCTCTGAACAGTACTTGCTCAATCTTAAGTTTTTTTATGCCAGAACATGGAGAACTCCAAATATTATGAATGGATGGATGATTTTTTTAGTTTTTTAAATTTATTTTTGTCACTTTTATTCTGAACTTCAATACTAGAAAAGAACATTTGCTCATACTAGCTAGAATAGAAACAGGATAATGTGTGAACATGTGACTATTATATACAAGTTGATTTTTAAAGTATAAAAGAAATTCAACATGTCATTTGCAAAGCTGCCACTACTTGTCTATATTTCTTGAATGAATAAATGAATGAAAGCAGCAACACGCAGACTTAAGATCTGAAGTCTAAGCTCATCCCACAAAAAATTGAGGCTCTTCAAAACCTTTACTACCTGAATTATTGTAGTATTAAATACTAGACTCTGTTATTATCATACTTGGATTTTGCTTAGCATCTTAGAGTTTACGAAGCATTTTTACAGATATTATCATATTTGATCTTTGTGCCAACTGTGTTGTATAGATAGTAGAATTATTATTATTATTAATTCACATTTAACAGATTAAAATATATACATGAATTCTTCAGACTGAGGAAGACTAAGTGCCTTCTTCAAAGTGAAAAACCTAGTAAGGAGTAGGGCTGAGACTTGAACTCAATTCTCCCCACTCCATGTCTCCAAGCACATAAAAGTCAAGTTAATAGTGATGGCAAATATTTTCCTAAAGTCCTTCTCTTGTGAAGACAGAAATGAAATCCATGAAAATATCTCTATTTAATGAAATTAAGTGCCTAAACATTCTGGTTAATTCAATGAAGGTATTAGTTAAATCATGTATTTGGGATCATATAGATAGAAAATAAATATAGATAGCTGGAATTTTTCATGGAATTTCACTGATGTTGAGAGGAAGTGTTTTCCAACTAGCTATCTAAAGTTACTTCTCAAGTTCTAAAATCAGTTGTAAAAAAGTCATCATCTGGGCTTGGGTAAAGTTTCATTCCTTGGGGAGCTGTGAGGTGGAGGCATTTATTTAGAAACTCACAAATCTGGTTGCACTTAAATGACAAAAAATCTGCCTTATTGTTTCCTTACTTCTTGGAAGAATTTGCAAACTCTTCCCTCAGGGATCAATACCCTAAAAAGTTAGACAGATAATTTGGAGTGGCACTTATAACCTGATTGCCTACAGGCTCTCCAAGATTACCATGGAACTGTTCAACAGAAAGCAGATTGGACAGTACTTCATTTTAGGGTCCTTTATATTGAACCAAAAAAGGAGGGGAAACACATGGATCTTAACATTTCTGACTGGGAAAGCCATGCTTAATAAAATTTGGGGTACAGGAGTTGGGAGCAACATTCCTCTTCCGTCCCATAAAGTAGGTACAACAACATTTAGCTTTTGATTATATTCTATCTGGTACTGACTTCTAACTAGTAGTTACTGATGTTCTGGTTTTTTCTTCCCAATGCAAGTGTGATGGCAGAGAAGGTCTGAACTCTTTGAGGCACAGGACTGAATATGTAAAGTTTATGGATATTTGCTAATTGATTAACTATACTTTTCCCCAATTCATAGTATTTTTTTCTAATTGCATGTAAAGACAGTTTTCAACATTCACATTTATAAGTCTTTGAATTCCAAACTTTTTCTCCCTCCCAGCCCTTCCCCCTCCCCAAGATGGCATGCAATCTAATATAGGCTATACATGTACAATCCTATTAGACTATTTCCACATTAGTCATGTTGTGAAGGAAGAATCAGAAGAAAAGGGAAAAAAAAAACAAGAAAACTGTATCTCCCTCTATCTTATTCTCCCCCTCCTCCACTTATTCTATTCTCTCTCTAATAGTATTTTATTTTTTCCAATCATATGTAAAGATAGATTTGAATATTCATTTTTATAAGATTTTGAGTTTCAAAATTTTTCTCCCTTCCTCAACTATGCTGTCCTCAAGATGGCATATAATCTGATATAGGCTATACATGTACAATCCTATGAATGATAAATTATTATAGAAGATCTTCCATATTATAGTGTAAGCCCAGCTTTTCTTCCTTCCCCCCCCCCAACCCCCAGCTCCTGCAAGATCTTTAAACTCTCCGGCTTGGAATAAAGAATCAGACATTCCTTTCTGGCTAGCAGACTGATAAGCCCCTCTCTGAGAATGCACCTCTCAGACATTCCTCTCTGGCTGATAGGCCCAAACAAAGAATGGAATACACTTCCACTAGGAGACAGATAGGCCCGAACAAAGACCAGGTAACTCTTAAGACAAAGGATAGGAAAAAACTACTCTCTTGCTTAGAGAAATACTCTTGAGATTGCCTAGCCAGTTCTTAGGAATGAGGGCAGGAGGAGTGTGGCTCCCCTCTCTGGCAGGAAGAACTTTCTTTGTTCAGTACCCTATAAAGGTCACCACATGGGGCAGTTATATTGGGATCTCACCCATGGGGAGGACGTTTTGCCTGGGACCACCTTCCTTTCTGGGGCCTTGATTGAGTTGAGCTGTGTAAACCGGGATCCCCTCAGCTTTGAGAGGATCAAGTGATGGAGTTCCTCCAGAAGGTGATGAATCTATGCCGTCTATGTCTTTGTCTTTGTTGCGTTAACTGCATTTGTTAGAGTATTTCCCCCGTCTTTCAATAAAAACTATGTTCTGTGGGGAGTGTGCCTTATTGCCAGTGTGAATCTGAATCTGAACCTAACTGAGCTTAACCAAACATCCTATTACACATATTTCCACATTAGTCACATTGTAAAGGAAGAATCAGAAAAAAGAGGAAAAAAACCATGAAAACTGTATTTCCCTCCACCCTATTTTGCCCTCATTTATTCTATTATCTCTCTCTTTTCACTCTGTCCATCTTCAAAAGCATTTTTCTTCTGACTACCCCTCCCCCAATATTCCCTCCCTTTTATCACCTCCCTTCTCTTATTCCCTTCCCCTCCTACTTTCCCATAGGGTAAGATAGATTTCTATACCCAATTGTATATATGTTATTCCCTCTTTGAGCCAGTTCTGCTGAGATTAAGGTTCACTCACTCCCCCTCAGTTTTCCCCCATTCCCCTCCACTGTAAAAGCTTCTTCTTGCCTCTTTTATGTGAGATAGTTTACCACATTCTACCTCTCCCTTTCTCTTTCTCCCAGTATATTCCTCTCTCAATCCTTAATTTTTTTTAGATATTATCCCTTCATATTCAATTCACACCTGTGCCCTCTGACAATATATACTATACTCCTTCTAAATGCCCTAATGCTCTGGTCCTTTCATCAAGAATGCTTGAAAGTCCTCTATCTCATTGGATATCCATTTTTCCCCCTGAAGGATTATACTCAGTTTTGCTGGGTAGGCAATTCTTGGTTGTAATCCTAGCTCTTATATCTTTCAGAATATCAAGTCCAAGCCCTCTGATCATTTAATTTAAGAGCTGCTAAATCTTGTGTCATTCTGACTGTGGCTGCACCATACTTGAATTGTTTCTTTCTGGCAGCTTGCAATATTTTCTCCTTGATCTGGAATTTCTGGAATTTAGCTATAATATACCTGGGAGTTTTCCTTTTGGGATCTCTTTCAGGAAGTGATCAGTGGAGTCTTTCAGTTTCTATTTTACCCTGTAGTTCTAGAATATCAGGACAATCTTCCTTTATAATTTTTTTGAAAAATAATGCCTGGGCTCTTTTTTGGTCATGGCTTTCAGGTAGTCCAATAATTTTAAAATTTTGATTAACTATACTTAATAACACAATCTTTAAGGCTACAAGGATCTATTATTTCAGCTTGGTGGAGCACATTTTTCATCAATATGGGTCACAGACATCCTGTGCCTTAGTAGTCTTCTCTATGATGTATTATAGATGGAAAAACATCGTGTCTTAGCCTATCTTATAGTGATTAACCTCTTCAACCTTTGTTGGATTATCTTTGAACAAAATACATGCATGTAGTTTACATCAGATTCATAATTAGCATGTTTATTGTACAATAGGACCTCTTACTGAATTCCACATTCATTCCACATTGCATTTAAGGGTTCTCTCCATGTTAGCATGAGACAATGAAGAAGAACTTTGGTGGAAAATAAGTTCAACAAATGTTTGCTTAAGAGTGAATAGAGTTATTAAGAATTAGATAATAAGAACCTAATACCAGAATGCAGTTCAAATATATCAGTGCTTTTGCTGCTAGAATAGAAATGGCAGTAGTGAAAAACTATTGACATTTAAAATTGCTGCTTGTCTTCACTAGAAAACTAGCAGGGGAATATGATAATTAGGAAAAATGAAGGAAAAATGTAAAAAGGATGGCAGCAGGCTGTTGCATCAATGTTGGAATCCGGAAAGGGACAAGTGGGCTTTCAGCATGATTAAGTTGTATTTTTTCAGAAAGTACTCTGCAAAATTCCATCCTAGAATCACCCTCCATACAACTATAATTTCTGTGGGGGCCAGCCAGCTAATGAAATCAAAGGAATAAAAAACACTTTGTGCCATAGTCCTCCTTAGCAGACACAGAACACAACTGAGACACAATATGCGTGATCATCCCTCTAAGCAAAATGATATGTTAGAGAAAATGGATATAAGAGAAATAAATCTTCATTGTGGTAGTCATGGGTGAAGGCTACTCTTAAATCTCTCAGTCATGGAATGGAAAAGACCTTAGAATTCATTGAGTCCAACTCCATCATCTCAGAGAGGGAAAATGAAGTGCCCAAGTTCACAGAACAAGTCAGTGGCATGACTCTAAAACAACTTATCAATAGAGTAAAAACAATACTAGAAAGCAATGAATTCAGCAAACAACAACAAAGTCTACAACACTAAAACCAGTGGTTCCATTTGGTCTAGACATAATTTTTGTCTGGGCCTGGTAAAAAGCTATGTGTACTACATTTTGTCCGTGATGATAGTAATTATAAGAAAATCAATCTTGGCACACAGAAATGCCTCTTAAATACATTTGGTTTTTAAAATGGTGATTAAATAGTCAAGAGCAAAATGGAAATACATCTTCAGCATAATCATCATTAACAGAGTTAATTCTTCTATGTTTTAATTGTAATGTAACTTCTTCATTACCCCCAATACACAATTGCTTACTTTTACTGCAGAAATTTCATCTATCAATTAAAAATTATAGCCTCTGTAGTCCCACCTCCATGCCTAAATGAGTCTGAAATTATCCGTCCAATCTAGGAATTTTCATAGCACTTTGCTTAAACTTTTCTTATAATAATTTCATACTCCACTGAGACAATGTGCTATTGTATAGAAAGAGTACTAAATTTGAAGTCAGGACAGGTGGGTTTCAATTCTGAATTAACATATCAGTGTGATCTTGGTTATGCAACTTTTTGAACTGAGGACTCGGTTTCCTCATCTGTACAAGGAGTCTTGCCCTAGATTGGCAGGATGTCTCTAATAGAGTGCCCTAAACATCTATGCTTCCCTATCAATTACTAGTTAAAGTCATAGACAGCATGTTCATCAAATTTGAAAATAACACAAAGCTCAGAGGGGCAGCTAAAACAGTGGAAAAAGGAGGAGGAATAATCATAGTAATGCCTACTATATGCCAGGTACTATGCTAAGCAGTTTACACATATTATCTTGTTTTATCTTCTCAACATCCCTGAGAAGTAGGTGATATTGTTAATCCCATTTTACAACTGAGGAAGCTGAGGCAAACAGAGGCTAAGTAACTTGTCCAGGGTTACATAGCTAGGAAATGCCTGAAGGAGGATTTGAACTAGGATCTTCCTGACTCCAGTCCTAGCACTCTATCTACTACACCATCTAGATGCCTGCTGGAGACAGAACCCAAAAGGAGCTTGAAAACCCAAAATTTGGCTTAATCTAATAAAATGAAATTCAATAGGGATAAATTTAAAGTCTTACACCTAGGTACAAAAAATCCCCAACAATTTCATAACCATAAGATAGGAGAGACATGGATAAACAACAGTTGTTCTGAATAAGATATCAAGAATTTTAGTGGATTGTAAATTCAGTAAGTGTTGGTCAAAAAAGTAAATGTGATTTGGGCCAACAATAGAAGGGCAGAAGTTCTGGGAAAGGAGAGGCAATAGGTCCATTCCATTGGCCCTTGTCAGAACTCATCTGGAGTATTGTAATCATCTCTGGCCACAATGGTGTAAGAAGGACATTGGTAATGTATTCAGTATTCAGAAAAGGGAATTTAAGATGGTTAAGTGCCTTGTGTTCATGAAATATGTGGATTGGTTAATAGAATAAGTCGTATTTGCCCTGAAGAAGAGATTCTGAGGATATATGATGGTTATCTTCAGGTGTTTGAATGGCTCTCATGTGGAGGAATGTAGATCTGTTCTATTTTGCCTCATGGGGTCTTCTACCCAGAAGCAATAAATGGAAGTTTTAGAGAAGCCAATTTAGGTTAACAGGAAAAAAACCCTAACAATTTGCTGTTGTTGTTGAGTTATGTTCAGTCATATACAACTTTTTATGACCCTATTTGGTATTGCATGGCAAACATACTGAAGTGGTTTACCATTTCCTTCTGTAGCTCATTTTACAGATGAAGAAACTGAGCCAAGCAGGGTTAAGTGACTTGATCAGGGTCACAAAACTAGTAACTTGCTAGTACCACAGGGAGAAGGAAGGAGGGCTTGTCTCCCAGATTAGCTCCCACTTCTACCGTCATGTTTTCCTTCAGGCCTTTGTTGCTCCTGGGGATCCATAGAACCACAGCCACCCCAAGTACAAAGAGCAATCCAAAAACTGGGAAATATTCAACCACCCCAGTACCCCAAAACACCATACTTTCCTTTTAAAATGCACATCCTGCAAAATATGCCATTTGTTGTAACAATCTGGCTAGCAGCTGCTGTGGGGGTGAAAAACCAACACAAGCCCAACAACAGGAATGCTGCAAGCCAAGGTTCTTTTGATCTGCTTTACTAAGGAAAGCAATGTTAAGGGGTTAACAATCTTACTTTAATCCAACATACAAATATCATTCAATTAGTTCAGAGGGAAAAGCCAGCACTCTGAACTTCAGAGAAAACACAAACCAATTACAAACATCAACAGACAGACCTTGTCTGAATCAAATCTCAATGCATAGTTACCAGAGTTTAACAAAGTCCAGACATTCAGGTTTACAAGCTGGAGGACTCTTAACTACAGCTGCCCAGAGTCTCCACTTCGACACGCCTCCAAGAGTGAGAGCCCTAAGCAAATAGTTCTGTTCTCTCTTTTTATACACTTATTAGCCATCATCAAATGTCATCTGAGTGAACAGAACTCAGGCTCCTACTATTGCCTGTGGTCCTAGCAACTCCCTTTGGGACCCTGAGGGCTTTATGCCCACAAAGGCTTAGCACCTTATAGATAGGGGTTTGGACCTGGGGTTTAGCACCTAGTGAGACTCAATGAAAGACACCCTACTTAACTGATATTACATAAGTGTCTGAGGCCAGACTTGAACTTGAAAGATGAGTTTTCCTGACTTCAGACCCAGCAATCAATCCACTGTGCCACCTAGCTGCCCACCCCCAACAATTAGAGCCTACAGAAATGGAGTGGGCTGCCTAGAGAGGTGGCAATTTCCTCATCCTTGGAGATCTTCAAGCAGAGAGTCAATCACCACTTGTCTGATATGTTATAGAAAGGAATTCTTCCACATATGAATTGAATTGAAGGATCACTGATGTTCTTTCCAACTCTCAATTAATTTTTATAATTCTGTGACATTAGTAAACATCACAAAGTATAGGTAGGTATGAATGGGTTGTGTAAGCTTTCAAAGCTGATGACATTACAGATGCATTTAAGTGACTGAGTACTAGAATATAGAGTGATTTATTGCATATAAGAATGGGAAGTGGTTAGGACACCACCCATGACTGTGCATTTAATTGTCTAAGGAATTTATACCAAAAATTAGCTTTCAACATCTGCAAACATTAAACTATGGAATTCAGAGGAAAATAACCCCAAAGTATAGAAACATTGAGTCATAGAAAGCTAAAATGAAGATGAAATAGCTGAAACACAAACGTAACTGCCAAAATTATAGTAAAAAATCACCACATTGTGCAAATAAATCTGAGATGTGTTTGTATGTATATGCGTGTATACAAATGCATATGTGTGTGTGTACACACACACACACACACACACACACACACACACACACGTATTTTTTTGTTGCCCAAGATAAAAGCTTAACCAACAGGAAAACAAAGTTGTCTTCAACACTATTCACTCAATCTGAAAAATCAGAGAGCACAAAGAGAACTGCCAAACACAGTGTTCCTCGATTTTCTTGTTCCAAGAAATACTTGGCTTTCCCTCCTGAGGAAGGCACACTACCACTACTCAGTAATACAATGGGACAAAACCTGGATTGGGACTCTGCTAAATCACCACATGAAGAGAAGCCCCATTTCCTCTAATTTGTTGAAAACAAGAAGTCCCTGAATTCTGCTTTTCACTCATTTTGTTCACATAAGCTATTGTGGGGGAGTAAAACAAAAAAAACAAAACAAAAACTAATTGCTAAGTTTTGGTACTACACCAAGAGTTCCAGGATAAATTAAATAACATTTGTGTCTAATGGTATATATTATTAATTAATTTTAAAACGATTTTATTTTTCACATTTAAATATACATGCAGTTACACACACACATGCACACACACACACACACACACACACACACACACACACACCACAGAATCTGTTATGATAATTGAGCTGCTCTTGCTATTCTTTGAAAGGTCATAAAGATAAGGAGATATACTACAGAATTACAGACTCAAACTGTGTCCCTTTTTTAGGGAGAAGGCTAGATTTTTCAAACTATAGAGAACTGAGCTTAGCTTCTTTTACTAGAAAAATTCTACTCATCATCATTGAGGGAATTGTTTGTGAGGACATAGAATGGAGATGCAGTGACATCAAAAACCCAGCATGACTTCATCATGGACAAGTCATGTCGACGAAACTTCATTTCTTTTTTTTTCCCCAGATAGCAACTACAGTAGTAGAGCAGGGGATTGTGGTAGACAAGATTTAAAGCTACATGTAAAAATCTTGGTTTCTGGTACAAAAAACATTTAGAACACCTAAAGCATGTAGCCTTGAAATTAACTTTGTAATTAGGACTATAGGGATATAGATTTAAAGTTGGGAGTGACCTTAGAAGTCAATTAGTCCAACCCACATTTTTTACAAATAAAGAAACTGAGGCCCAAAGAAGGTATGCAATTTGAACAGGGTCATATAAATAATAAATGTCAATGCTGGGATTCAAACTACAAAGTCATTCATCTTTCCCCTGCACCACACTGCCTCTTTTATCATGTTAAAGTAGGACAAAAAATTCAGACAGATTTAGTTGAACAATAAGTTGAATACATTTATATAGTAACTCAAAGATTGGTATAATCTTCTTATATTAACTAATTTTTCTTGTCATGTAGCTGCCAATCTCAGTTTTCCCCTTCATCTGCTGAAGGAGTATACGTGCTATATCTTTGTGCCCTCTACATTTTGGTATCCTGTCATAAAATCCCATCACTCACCTTAGTTTTGGCACCTATAGTATACTTAGACTTTTTTCAAAGAATTTGAGATTCCCTTTTACTGTGCCTGTGATATAATGAAGAGATGTGAGTTAAATAAAAGTATAGACAGGCAGATTTGGAAATATATGAAGGAAGTAGAAGAAAACCAAGAAAACTGTGTGCTGCTTGAACATTGCACCCCTAATAGTGCCTTTGGATTTTATTCCAAAGCCTCCAGTAATTGGGACAAGGATCCCTCTCCTTTTGTGTGCTTATTATAACACCTCCAAATCTCATCTTGATAAACATCCTCTTGTTATTGTAATTGAATTTCCACAATATGTACTGTTGCACCTTTTCCCTGGAAAACTCTCCTATTCAAGGCCTAATCTAACCAGGAATTGGTTGGTACATGCTTCACAAAGCTGCCTCAAGACTGTGTACAAAAGCCCTCTTCCTAGAGGCTCCTGTAGATGGCTTCAGTTTTGGTGTCTGCCTGGTCACATCAATAAAAGTTCTTAGTGTTATTTTAACTCCTTCCAACTGTTACTGACTGCACCTGAGAACCTTGTGTGAGTACTGACCTTTTGCACCTAGGTTCCAATGCAATGAATATATTCAAAGAGTTATTAATGTGTTAATGAAAGCTTGAAGTGATCTATGATAAATTGCCCATGAAACCTATCCTTTACTCTATCCTGTTGAGAATCTTTATTAGTGACTTGGATGAAATTCTAGATGGTATATATGGCATATCTGAGACTTCATGAAGTCTGGGGAAACAGCTAACATAGTGTGGTTCCTTAGGCTGGATTTGAAGGCTAAATCAGATGAAATTCAATAAAGTACATATTTGACTTCAAACAACAACATCACAAAGATGGGGACATGAAGTCAGGCAATAGATACTATGAAAAGCTCAGTAATAGCTAATTGTAGCATGGCAGCAAAAAAAAAATCAGTGATATCCTACATTAGACATGTTGAATGAAATAGGTAATAATTCCCCTATATGCTGTTCTTTTATAATTTAGCACTTGTTTCTTTTACATCAGTTCCATCTGACTCCAATATTCCTATGCCAATAATCTATAATGATCAAGCCACATATGAATATTGTTTTCATTTCTGGACACTACGTTTCAGAAAATACATAGACAATCTGGAAAATGTCAAGACAAAGCCAACCAGAATAATCAGAGGATTGGAGAACAAGTCACATAAGTTTTGATTTGGAGGAATAGGTGTTTTTTTTAGCCTTGATAATAGAAAACTTATAGGGACATGTAAACAGTTGTCAATTATTGGAAGGGGTATCATGTAGAAGAGGGAATAAATCTATGTGTCTTAGCTCCAGAAGCTGCTGTGGAACATATATACAGAGTGACTTGGCAGTTTTCAGAAGAAGAAATCAAAGCCATCAAAAATAACATTAGCAGTTTTGTTATCACATGGAAAAACGCTCTAATCACTATTGATTAGAGAAATGTGAACTAAAACAGCTCTGAGATACTACCTCATAACTATCAGATTGGCTAACATAAAAGAAAAGGAAAACAACAAATGCTGGAGTGGATATAAAAAATTTTGGGAAACTAATGCATCATTGGTGGAGTTGTGAACTAGTCCAGTGATTCTGGAGAAAAAATTGGAACTATATAAAAAAAAACAGCTAGAAAACTGTACATTCCCTTTGTCCCAGCAATACCACTATGAGGCCTGTATCCCAAAGAGATCAAAGAAAAGAGAAAAGGACATATTTACACAAGAATGTTTATAATAGATCTTTTGGTGGTAGTGAAGAATTTGAAATTGAAGAGATGACCATCAATTAGACAATTATTGAACAAGTTGTGGTATATGATTGTGATGTAATGTTATTGTAATATAAGAAATGACAAGCAGGATGGTATCAGTAAAACCTGGGAAGATTTATATGAACTTATGCAAAGTCAAGTGAGCAGAACGTAGTAAGATTTTACACAGTGAAGCAATATTGTAAATATAACCAACTATGAAAGACTTAGCTACTCTGATCAAAATAATGATCCAGGAAAATTCCAAAGCACACTTGATGAAGAACTGCTATCTACCTCCAGAAAGAGAACTTATGAGGGAAATATCTAATGTAATAAACAAAATATATATTTAAAAACTGATCTGCAGCTTTGGGGACACCCTATATATTTTAAAAGAAAAGCAAATTGTGAATGGTGGAGCCTAGATAGCAGAAAAAAGGTAGCTACTTGCCTGACCTCTCATGAAAACCCCTTCAAACACCTCTAAATAATGCCATAAAAAATTCCTGGAGCAGCAAAAGCCACAAAGGAGTGGAATAAAATAATTTTCCAGCTAAAGACAAGTTAGAAGGTCAGCTGGAAAGGTCTGCCACACCTAGGTGAGAGTAGAGCATAGTCTAGCACAGGTCATTGGACTCAGGTCAGGCCATGTAAGAGCTCAAAAGGATTTTTAAAATCAAGTAAGGGAGGGGGGCAGAGCCAAGATGGCAGCTGGTAAGCAGGGACTAGCGTGAGCTCCCCACTGAGTCCCACCAAAAACCTTTAAAAAATGGCTCTGAATAAATTCTAGAACTGTAGACAAGACAGCAGAGGGAAGCAGGGCACCAGCCCAGGACAGCCTGGATGGTCTCTGGGTGAGGTCTATCCCACACGGAGCAGAGGGGAGCGGAGCGGAGCAGAGCCCAGAATGAGCCTCGAGGACCAACCAGACCAGGAGCCGGGTGGAGTGTGCCCTAGCCCCCTGAATCAGTGAGCTGCAGCAGTTACCAGACTTCTCAACCCACAAACACCAAAGACAACAGAGAAAGTTAGTGGGAAAAGCTGTGAGAGTGGAAGGAGTTGGTGGTTCGGCTACCCCTGGGGGCAGCGGAGGTGGGGCAGCTACAGAAGTACAACTACAGTTGCTTCTGGCCCCAGGCCCACCTGGTGGGAGGAATTAAGTGGCAGATCAGAGCAGGACTGCAGAGTCGGCTGAAGATCTAAGTCCAATCTGGGTTGGGGGTTCTTGGGGAAGGAGGAGTGCTGGTGTGGCAGAGCTGGCGCATCCCTCCAAGTGTGGAACACAGAACTCTAAACTCTACAAGCAGTCATACCCCACTGAAATACTCAAGGGTCAAGTTAGTTGGCTGGAAATATGTCCAGGCAGTGAAAACGCACCGAGATTCAGTCTCAGACTTTGGATTCTTTCTTTGGTGACAAAGAAGACCAAAACATACAGACAGAAGAAGTCAACAAAGTCAAAGAGCCTACAACAAAAGCCTCCAAGAAAAACATGAACTGGTCCCAAGCCATGGAAGAGCTCAAAAAGGATTTGGAAAAGCGATTTAGAGAAGTAGAGGAAAAATTGGGAAGAGAAATGAGAAGGATGCGAGAGAACCATGAAAACCAAGTCAATGACTTGCTAAAGGAGACCCAAAAATATACTGAAAAATACACTGAAGAAAACAACACCTTAAAAAACAGACTAACTCAAATGGCAAAGGAGCTCCAAAAAGCCAATGAGGAGAAGAAGGCCTTGAAAGGCAGAATTAGCCAAATGGAAAAGGAGGTCCAAAAGACCACTGAAGAAAATACTACCTTAAAAATTAGGTTGGAGCAAGTGGAGGCTAGTGACTTTATGAGAAATCAAGATATTATAAAACAGAACCCAAGGAGTAAAAAAATGGAAGACAATGTGAAATATCTCATTGGAAAAACCACTGACCTGGAAAATAGATCCAAGAGAGATAATTTAAAAATTATTGGACTACCTGAAAGCCATGATCAAAAAAAGAGCCTAGATACCATCTTTCAAGAAATTATCAAGGAGAACTGCCCTGATATTCTAAGGTCCCAGGGCAAAATAGAAATTGAAAGAATCCACAGATCGCCTCCTCAAATAGATCCCAAAAAGAAATCTCCCAGGAATATTGTCGCCAAATTCCAGAGCTACCAGATCATTGAGAAAATACTACAAGCAGCCAGAAAGAAACAATTTGAGCATTGTGGAAAAATAATCAGGATAACACAAGATATGGCAGCTTCTGCATTAAGAGATCGAAGGGCTTGGAATACGATATTCTGGAGGTCAATGGAGCTAGGATTAAAACCAAGAATCACCTACTCAGCAAAACTGAATATCATGCTCCAATGCAAAATATGGATTTTCAATAAAATAGAGGACTTTCAAGCTTTCTCAGTGAAAAGACCAGAGCTGAATAGAAAATTTGAATTTCAAACACAAGAATCAAGAGAAGCATGGAAAGGTAATCAAGAAAAAGAACAAGAAAAAGAAATTGCAAGGGACTTACTAAAGTTGATTGTTTTGTTTACATTCCTATGTGGAAAGATGATGTGTATGATTCATGAGACCTCAGTATTAGGGTAGTTGAAGGGAATATGCATATATATATATATATATGTTTATGTATATATATGTATAGGTGAGTGTGTATGTATGTATATATGTAGGTGTGTGTATATATATACATATATATACATATATGTGTATATATATGTGTGTGTGTATATATATGTATATATATATATATATATATATATATATATATATATATATAGAGAGAGAGAGAGAGAGAGAGAGAGAGAGGGAGAGAGAGAGAGAGAGGGCACAGGGTGAGTTGAAGATGAAGGGAAGATATCTAAAAGAAATAAAATCAAATTAAGGGATGAGAGAGGAATATATTGAGAGAGGGAGATAGGGAGAGATAGAATGGGGTAAATTATCTCACATAAAAGTGGCAAGAAAAAGCAGTTCTGTAGGAAGAGAAGAGAAGGCAGGTGAGGAGCAATGAGTGAACCTTGCTCTCATCAGATTTGACCTGAGGAGGGAATACCATACATACTCAATTGGGTATCTTACCCCACAGGAAAGCAGAAGGAAGAAGGTAAAAAGGGGGTGGTGGTAGAAGGGAGGGCAGATAGGGGTGGAGGTAATCAAAAACAAACACTTTCGAAAGGGGACAGGGTCAAGGGAGAAAATTCAATAAAGGGGGATAGGTTAGGAAGGAGCAAAATATAGTTAGTATTTCACAACATGAGCATTGTGTAAGGGTTATACATAATGATGCACGTAGTCTATGTTGAATTGCTTGACTTCTTACGGAGGGTGGGTGGGAAGGGAAGAGGGGAGAGAATTTAGACCTCAAAGTTTCAAAAACAGATGTTCAAAAACAAAAAAAAAGATTTTGCATACAACTAAAAAATAAGATACACAGGCAATGGGGTGTAGAAATTTATCTTGCCCTACAAGAAAGGAAGGGAAAAGCAGATGGGAGGGGAGTGGGGTGACAGAAGGGAGGGCTGACTGGGGAACAGGGCAACCAGAATATATGGGATCTTGTAGTGGGGGGTAGGGTAGAAATAGGGAGAAAATTTGTAATTCAAACTCTTGTGAAAATCAATGCTGAAAACTAAATATATTAAATAAATAAAAAAAGAAAAAAAAGAAAAAAGGAAATCAAGTAACGGAGGTAGAGGAAAAATCGGGGTGAGAAAAGAATATGATGCAAGAAAATCATTTAAAAAAACAAGTCAGCTGCTTGGTAAGGGAGACGCAAAAATAATGAAGAAAATAACAACTTTAAGGCCAAATGGTAAAAGAGGTCCAAAAAGCCAATGAGGAAAAGAGTCCTTTAAAAAGCAGAAATGGCAAAATAGAAAAAGTGGCACAAAAATACAGTGAAGGAAAAAACAATTCCTTTAAAAGTAAAATTGGTCAAATAAGAGGAGGAAGTAGAAAACCTCCCTGAAAAAAAAGCCCCCTAAATATTAGAATGGAGCAAATAGAACCTAATGACTTTACGAGAAATCAAGAAACAATAAACCAAAACCAAAAGAACGAAGAAAATGGAAGACAATGCAAAATATCTCATTGGAAAAACAACTGAACTGGCAAATAGATCCAGGGAAAGTTATTTTAAAATTGTTAGACTACATGAAATCCCTGATAAAAAAAAAAAACGTAGACATCATCTTTCAAGAAATTGTCAAGGAAAACTGCCCTGGGAACCAGAGGGTAAAATGGAAATTGAAGGAATCTACTGAACGCCTCTTGAAAGAGATCACAAAATGAAAATTCCCAGGAATATTATAGTCAAATCCCAGAGTTCTCAAGTCAAGAAGAAAGTACTGCAAGCTTCTAGAAAGAAACAACTCAATTATTATGGAGCCAGGATCAAGACAACATAAGACTTAGCAGCGTCTACTTTAGTGAAGGATCGGAGGACTTGGGATATGATATTCCAGAGAGCAAAAGAGCTAGGATTACAACCAAGAATCACCTACCTAGCAAAACTGAGTATAATCCTTTAGGAGAAAAATCAACAAAATAGAGGACTTCCAAATGATCTTTTTTTATTTATTTAGTATTTTATTTTCCTGTTACATACAAAAATAATTTTAAGCACTCATTTTTAAAACTTTGCATTCCAAATTCTCTCCCCTCCTCCCTACCTTCATTGAGAAGGCAAGCAATTCAATATAGGTTACACACACGTAGTCACACAAAGCATATCCATAATATTCATGTTGTGAAAGAAAATAGATATGCCTTTTTCAGCATAGTTCCAAATTGCTCTATGGAATGGTTAAATCAGTTTATAACTCCACCCACAATGCATTAATGTCTCATTTTCCCCACATTCCCCCCAACAACTGTCAATACCCTTTTTGTCCTATTAGCCAATCAAATAAGTGTGAGGTACTATCTCAGAATTGTTTTAATTTACATCTCTCCGATCAATAGTGAGAGTATTTTTTTTCGTATGGCTACTCGTCACTTCAATTACTTTATCTGAAAACTATACATATCTTTCACCATTTATCAATTAGGGGAGTGGCTCTTATTTTTATAAACTTGAGTCAATTCTATATATGTTTGAGAAATGAAGCCTTTCTCAGAGAAACATTTCATTTTTTCACAATTTCTAACGCCAACTGTATTTCCCTCTATCCCATTCCCTCATTTATTCTATTCTCTCTCTTCTTTCATTCTATTCCTTCTCAAAAGTGTTTTGCTTCTGACCACCCCCTCTCCCAATCTTCCCCTATCACCCTACTCCTTTTCTTATACTCTTCCCTTCCTACTTTCCTCTGGAGTAAGAAAAATTTTGATACCCAAATGTGTGTGTGTGTGTGTGTGTGTGTGTGTGTGTGTGTGTGTGTGTTATTCTCTCTTTAAGCCAATTCTGATGAGTAATGTTCACTCCCCCTCAGCTCCGTTCTCTTCCCCCAATTGTAAAAAATTTTCCTTGCGTCTTTTATGTGAAATAATTTACCCCCTTCTCTCTCTCCCTTTCTGTTTCTCAAAGTACATTCCTCTCTCACCCCTTAATTTTATATTTTAGATATCATCCCTTCATATTCAGCTCACACCTATGCCCTCTGTCTATATATACTCCAAACTATCTTAATAATGACAAAGGTCTTATGAGTTACAAATATCATCTTTCCATGTAGGAATGTAAACAGTTTAATCTTATTAAGTTCCTTATGACTTCCCTTTCCTGTTTGCCTTTCTATGCTTCTCTTGCGTTTTGTATTTGAAAGTCAAATTTTCTATTCAGTTCTGGTCTTTTCATCAAGAATGCTTGAAAGTCCTGTATTCCATTGCATCTCCATTTTTTCCCCTGAAGGATTATACTCAGTATTGCTAGGTAGGTGATTCTTGGTTGTAATCCTAGGTCCTTTGCCCTCTGGAATATCATATTCCAAGCCCTCTGTTTCTTTATTAATGTAGAAGGTGCTAAATCTTGTCTTCTCCTGATCATGGCTCCATGAACTCGAATTGTTTCTTTCTGGAAGCCTGCAATACCTTCTCCTTGAATGGAGAACTCTGGGATTTGACTATAATATTCCTGGAAGTTTTCATTTTGTGATCTCTTTCAGGAGGTGATCAGTAGATTCTTTCAATTTCTATTTTACCCTCTCATTCTAAAACATCAGTTTTCCTTGAAAATTTCTTGAAAGATGATGTCTAGGCTCTTTTAATTTTTGATCATGGATTTCACACAGTCCAAAAATTTTTAAATTATCTTTCTTGGATGTCTTTTCCAGTTCAGTTGTTTTTCCAATGAGGTAGTTCACAATGTCTTCTTTTTTTCATTCTTTTGGCTTTGTTTTATTGTTTCTTGATTTCTCATAATTTCATTAGCTTCCATTTGCTCAATTCAAATTTTTAAGGAATTGTTTTCTTCAATGAGTTTCCGTTTGGCCATTTCTGCTTTTTAAGGCATTCTTCTCCTGACTGGCTTTTCAGATCTCTTTAACCGTTTGGCCTAGTCTGTTGTTGTTGTTGTTGTTGTTGTCGTTTTTTAAGGTGTTATTTTCTCCAGTATTTTTTATGTCTCCTTTACCAAGCTATAGACTCATTTTTCATGATTTTCTTGCATCATCTTCATTTCTTTTTCCAATTTCTCTCTACTTCTCTTATATGATTTTCAAAATAAATTTTTAGCTCTTCCATGGCATGAGACAAATTCATGTATTTCTTGGAAGTTTTGGATGCAGGAATTTTGACTTTGTTGTCTTCTTCTGGGTGTGCATTTTGATCTTCCTTGTCACCACAGTAACTTTCTATGGTCAGAGGTTTTTTTTTCTTTGTTTGTTCATTTTCCAAGCCTATTATTTGATTTTTAATGCTTTCTTAAAGTAGGACTCTGTTTCCAGGGTGGAGGGCACACTGTCCCAAGTGTCAGGGATTTTGTGTACCTGTTTTCAGAAATATTTCTAGGGACCTGTAAGTTTTCAGTTCTTCCAAGGTGATATGATCTAAGGAGAGGTGTTTACTACTCTCCTGCCTTATGCTCTGGTCTGTGATTGAACATAAACATTCTTTTCTGTCCTAGAACTGTGGTGAGGGTCCCCACTCCATTGTGGCTGCAAGCTCTGGTGTGCTAGTGCTCCTATTCACCCTAGTACTGTCACCCAGGACTGATCCCCATATCTGAGTATTGCAAAGCAAAAGTGTCCTGCCTCAGTGCTAGCAAAAAGACCCCTGTAATCTCCTTCTGACCAGTTGTATAGCCCTCTTATTATCTATGGGCTGAGAGCTCCAGAAACAGCTGCTGCTACTGCTGATTCAGTCACTCTCAAGGCCTAATCCTGGCTTGATGTGGCTGGGGCTGTGCTGGTACAGCCAGTGCTGGACTGTGCTCTACTCTCACCTATGTGCAACAGACCTTTCCTGGTTACCTTCTAAGTTGTATTTGGCATCTGTGGGCTGAGAGGTCTGAGAACTGTCACTGCTGCCAGTGATTCAGCCACCCTGAGGCCTGCTTCTAGTTTGCTGAGGTCTACTCTCTGCTGGTACAGCCTGCACAGGACTGCGTTGCTGTTTCACCCTGGTGTAACACACCTTTTGTGTTGACCTTCCAAGTTGTCTTGGGCTGGAAATTTGTTTCACTCCATTTTGGGGGGAATCTTCTGTTCTAGAATTTGTTTAGAATCATTTTCAAAGGTATTTGGAGCATTTTGGGGAGAGCTCAGATGAGTCCTTGCCTTAACTCTACCATCTTGGCTCTGCCACTACTTTCAAGCATTCTTGATGAAAAGACAAGGAACTGAATAGAAAATTTGACTTTCAAATACAAGACCTAAGAGAAGCATAAAAAGGTAAATAGAAAAGTAAAATCATAAGATATTATTAAGGTTAAACTTTTTACTTTCCTACATGGGAAGATTATACTTGCATCTCGTAAGAACTTTTCTGTTATAGGGGAAGTTAGAAAGAGTGTATGTAGACAGAGGCAACAGTATGAGTTGAATATGAAAGAATGGTAGCTAAAAATAAAATTAAGGAGTGAGAAAGAGAAATGTGCAGGGATAAAGGGAAATGGAAAAGCAGAATGAAATAAATTAGCTCACATAAAAGGGGCAAGAAAAAGCTTTTACAGTAAAAGGGAAGAGAGGGAGCTGAGGGGGAGTGAGTGAACCTTACTCTCATCAGAATTGGCTCAACAAGGATATGACATACACACTCAATAGGGTTTAGAAATCTAGCTTACCTTACATGGAAGTAGGAGGGGAAGGGGATAAGAGGAAGAATGATGATTGAAGGGAGGATTGATTGGGGTGGGGGTGGTCAGAAGCAAAACATTTGAGAAGTGAGTGTTTGAGGAGTGACAGTGTGAAAGAAGAGAGAATAGAATAAACCAGGAGGTAAATAGGATGGATGGAAATAAAGTTAGCAATAGTAATTGTGAAAAGAATAAAGCAAGTTTCTCTGACAAAGGCCTCATTTCACAAATATATAGAGAATTGTGTCAAATTTATAAAAATAAGAGCCATTCCCCAGTTGATAAATGGCAAAAGATATGACCAGTTTTCACGTAAAGTAATCAAAGTGATCTGTAGGTATATGAAAAAATGGTCTAACTCACAACTGATTAAAGAAATGCAAATTAAAACAATCCTGAGACACAATCTCATACTTATTAAATTGGCTAATAAGATGGAAAAGAAAATAACAAAGGTTGGAGGTGATGCGGGAAAAATGAGACATGAATGTACCATTGGTGGGGTTGTGAACTGATTTAACCACTCTGTAAAGCAATTTGGAACTATACCCTTTGGCCTAGTGATATGATTACCAGGTCTGTATCTCAAAAGAGATTTAAAAAAGGACACATATGTATAAAAATATTTATAGCAGCTCTTTTCTGGTGGCAAAGAATCAAAAATTGTGGAAATTGCAATCAATTAGGTAATGGCTAAACAATTGTGGTGTGTGATTAGGATGGGATACTATTGTGCTGTAATAAATGATGAGCAGCATGCTTCCAGAAAAACCTGGAAAGACTTACATGGACTGATTCAGAGTGAAATGCACTATGTACATAATAACAACAATATTGTAAGATGATTAGTTGTGAATTCAGATTGAAGCATAGTTCTTGTACTGTATTTTTCTTGATTTTTTTGCCTATATTTTCTTTCACAACATGACTATTATGGATGTTTTGCATGAGTACACATGCATTACATATCAAATTGCCTGCCTTCTCAGTGAGCAGAAAGTAAGGAAGAGAGAGAATTTGGAACTCAAAGTTTTAAAAATGGATGTTTAAAATTATTTTTATATGTAGCTGGGAGAATAAAATACTAAGTAATTTTTTTTTAAAAAGAAGAGCAAGTGGTAAATAATAAATATCCATAGTTTCATATAAAAACAAAAGAGTTGCCTGGTATACTGATGGTCTAGGCAACTTGTCCATTGTTGTATAGTCAGTGTATGTCAAAGGAAGACCTAAACCCAAGTTATACTTATTTTGAAGTTGGGTCTTTAAGCCAGTACCCTAAGCTGTTATTCAAGTATATCAATAGATGTAGAAAAAAGCTTTTGACAAAATAGAGCAACGATTTATGCTATAAACCATATGAAGCATAGGCATAGAATAACCAATTTTTATTATTATGAAAACAATGTCTAATGTCAAAAAAGTAAAATTATTTACAACAGAGAAACATTACAAGCCTTCACAGTATATATTTCTATCAACTGGCACTGGACATATGATAAAAAAAATCAGAGGCATAAGCATAAGGAAAAATTATAAAATTGTCCTAAATTGCTAGTGATATATGATTTGCTTATAAAACCACTGAGAATCAGTATGATACTACTACTACTACTACTACTACTACTACTACTACTACTACTACTACTAGCCAACATTTAAATACTGTTAAGATTTTCAAACTGCTTTAAATATGTTAACTTATTTTACCCTCACAAAATCCCAAAAAGTAGGTGCTGTTATTACCTACATTTTACAAATGAGGAAATTGATGTTAAGAGAGGTTAAGTGAGTTGTCTAAGGACACACAGCGTCAGAGGCAAGATGTGAACTCAGGTTTTCTGGACTCCACATCTTGTACTCTATATCTTGAACCACATAACTCTCATTGAGATAATAGTTTCAATAATTTAGAAGAATGTAAAACCAGCAAAACCTCAAAACCAGCAGTATTTCTATTAACAATAATAAAATCTAGGAAATGTCACTGAAAATAATTGCAGAATGCATAAATACTTGAGTCATTGCAAAGTCTTTCAAAACCCTTAAAAATCAGATTGAAGGAGTGAAGCTTTAAGTTATTTGTATTTGTCACTTCAGTAGAGAGTAATCGTATCTTTCCATTATGATTTTCAGATTGTTTGGAAGTGTAGAACACCTAAGGCAATCACAGTGTCATCACAGCTTTTGTATCCTGCTGAAGATAGATATGCTTGGTGTTTTGCTTCAAAGGAACATTAACTTTTTCCCTCTCAAACACTAATTAAATGTAAAAGACCAAGTTTGTATATATTTTAAGCTTTTATTTTTCATGTATTTCTCAAGTAATATTTTTTCTGTATGTAAAAACTATATAAACAACATGAGTGAGCTTAATAAATTGGGGCAAAAATGAAAAAAAAGAAAAAAATATTGTGAGTCTTCTCCTGAGACAAACACAAGATATATATATATATATATATATCTAATCTCATTTGGGCCCTCATTGCAAAAAGGCAATCTTTCTACTTTTCCTTTAACCAATGGTTCCAAATATTCTTACCTGTCTTAAAGACTTCCATGGCATCCTTCCCCTCCCCTCCCAAATAAGAACATTACCTGATGATTAAAATAACATATTGAGACCATCCTCCCTCTTTTCTCCTCCTCCTTATCTGCCATTACTCAGACGTCCTTCCCCATCCTCTCCTCCTTCAGTCCAGTCTCAGATGAAGAATTGTCTCTTCTCATCCCCAAGGCAAACCCTTTACACGCACCCTTGATCCTATTTCCTACTGCCTTCTCTAACAGATTGTTTGCATTATCACCCCCACCATCTCTGAAATTTAAACTCTTTCTATCTGTTAATGCCTTCCCTGTTGCCTACAAATATTCTCATGCTTACCCCATCCTTAAAAAAAAACACTTGATCCCACCATGCCTGATTAGCTACAGCACTATTTCTTTCTTCTTCTGATTAGTTAAATCCTTTAAGAAGCTGTCTACACTGAGTGAATCTACCCTTCTCTCACTCTTCTAACTCTCTTCTAAAACCTTGACAATCTGTCTTCATAATTCCTATTGAAACAATTTTCTCTAAAGTTCCCGGTCATTTCTTAATTACCATATCTAATAACCTTTTCTCAGTTCTCAGATTTCTTGGCATCTCTGCAGCATTTTATATTGTTCATCATCTGCTCATGGATATTGTCTCCTTTCTAGCTTTTTGTGACATTATTCTCTTAGTTTTCCATTTTCCTCTCTGACCACTCCTTAGTCTCCTTTGCTAGTTTTTCATCTAGATCATAATTACTAACTGTTGTTGTATCCCTCAGTCTCTGTCCTGGCTTTCTCTTTTTCCATATAGTATCTCTCCTGGTGATATCATTAGTTCTCATGGGTTTACTAAATACCTATGTCCCAGATCTATATCCAGTGCTTATAATTCTCCTGAGATATAGTGCTATTTTATCCACTGCCTTTTGGACATCTCAAATTGAGATTCCACAGGCAATTCAAATTCAACAAGTGCTAAACAGAACTGTCTTCTTGCCCAAACCCTTCACTCTGAACTTCTCTGATACTGACTGTCAAGGACCACAGCATTCTTCTAGTCTCCCAGGTTTTCAACCTGTTAATCCCTCTCATTTAACCACTTATCTAGTCTACTGCCAGGTCTCCTTTCTAACCTCTCTTGTACATGTGCCCTCTCTCCATTCACATGCAACCATGCTTATACAAGTCCTCATCACCTCTTTCTGAGACTTTTGTAATTCCTTTCAATTTGGTTTCCTTTCCTCAGTCTTTCAATTCATCTTTCACTCGCCTGATAAAATGATTTTCTTAAAAGCACATATCTGACCATGTCACCCTCTCTACTCAATTAACTCTAGTAGCAAGCTATTATTATCTCCAGAACCAAATATAAATGCCAGTGTCATTTAAAGCTCTTCATAATATGAATCTTTCCAACTTTTCCAGTCTTCTTTCATGTACTTTATTATCCCACTACACTGGCCTATTTGCTCTTTTTTGCCCATGATACACCATCTCTCATCTGTGTGTCTTTGCACTAGTATTTCCCATGCCTG
The DNA here is from genome assembly GCF_011100635.1 of Trichosurus vulpecula. Lineage (NCBI taxonomy): Eukaryota > Metazoa > Chordata > Mammalia > Diprotodontia > Phalangeridae > Trichosurus > Trichosurus vulpecula. Next base: position 193,723,798 of record NC_050575.1, read on the forward strand.
GAATGCTTTCCCAAAGCAATTCAGCCTCCTGGTTTTACTGGCTTTCTTTAAAACTTGGTTCAAATACCAGCTTCAAAAGGAGACCTTCTCATCTCCCCCCAGTACCTTGCCCTCAGATATTACTTTCCATATACTCAGCAAATATCCAGAATGTACTTAGTTATTTGCATATTGTCCTCCTCATTAGAATAAATTCCTTGAAAACAGGGATTATTTTTGCCTTTCTTCATATTCCCCACCCTTAACGTGGTGCCTGGCTAGGCAGCAGAGTAGATAGAGCACACTTGGATTCAGGACATACCCAAATTCAAATTCTGCTCTGTGACTGTAAGCAAGTCAGTTAATTTCTCAGATTCAATTTCTTTATCTCTCTTATCTGAGCACCAAATAAATTAGCACGTATAAAGTGATTTGCAAACCTTAAAGTACTATAAAGTGCTTTGTTGTTTAGTCGTTTTCAGTGATGTTGAACACTTTGTGACCCCATTTGATATTTTCTTTTTATTCAGAAGTGCAATTGGGGTTAATGGACTTGCCCAAGGTCACACAACTAGTACATGTGTCAAGTGTCTGAGGCCAGATTTGAACTCAGGTCCTCCTGACTCCAGGGCAAGTGCTCTACTCACTGTGCCACCTAGCTGCTCCCCCCCCATTTGGTATTTTCTTGGCAGAGATAGTGGAGTGGTTTGCCATTTTCTTCTCTGGCTCATTTTATAGATGAGGAAACTGAAGCAAACAGGGTTAAATGACTTGCCAAGGTGACCTAGCTAATAAGTGTTTGAGGCCAAATTTGAACTCACTAAGAGGAGTCTTCCAGAATCCAGGTCCAGTAGTCTATCCACCGTGCCACCACACTTTTATATAAATGCTCATTTTTATTAAATTCTTATTTACTAACTAAATAATTTGACTACTTCTCCTTTTTAATCAGCTTATTGCTGTGGATACAAATAGCCATTAGTAAAAATAGGATAATAATTTTAGAGCTTGAAAGGACCTCAGAGAGTCCAACCCTTTCATTTTACTGGTGAAGAAATTGAGGCCCAGAGAAGTTAAATGACTGGAATAAATTAGTAGTAGAGTTGAGATTTGAACCCAGGTCCTTTGAATACAAAACAAACATTCTTCTAATGCACTGTGCAACCCTTTGCCTTGAAACTTTTCTAAATGAATCAATTAGAAGTAGAAGAAGGGAAACTAAATAAAATGATCACTGACTCAGTCTCTAAAAAGAATTGTGCTGTTTCTAGGGAAGCTGGTTTATGAAATCATTTCAGAGCATGGAGAAAATCTCATGACTAATTCTGCGCTACCCAGACTTTTAAAAAGATGATTTGAAATTAGGGTAGGCTCAGCCCATGTGGAGAGGAGACTTTAATTTGGTCAATAACCACTAACATTGCCACTCTTGAACTACTATCTAGTTGGTCTCATTTAAATGGTAAATTACACCCTGATTGACAATACCTATTCCAGATGCCAGGCAAATGCAATTTAGGATGACCGAATGCCTAGCCCTCTGTCTGACAAGGACAGGATGTCCATTTGTAATTGAAATGGGAACTGACCTATAGTAGGGGTTAAAATTATTTAAAGATGACAAAATGAGCAAGGGATTATTCACTGTCTTCATATTCTGCATCATCATCTTTTTATTCTGTTGACCCATTGGTCAATAAGATGATGGTTAATCACACTGTAATTTTTTATACTTCAGGTCCCTTTTTTGAACAGTAATGATGTAATTGTGCCTTAGGATAGATCATTTATCAGCTGGAGAACTCATTGCCTCAAAATATTAATGTGATGAGGGCACTGTGTTAAGGCCTGCTTTGGTTTTTCTAACTACCTCTTATTCATTTCATATTATGAAGTTGCACTTGGGTCAAATTCAATTAGTTTGTGAAAAAGATACACTCATTACAATTCAGAAATTAAATGTTACTTTCTAATAACAAACAAGAGATACGCTCTAAGATTGATGCTTCATTGGCTCGATTCTTTTTCTTTAAAATCAAATCCAAATGCTTATGAATGGAATTGTATCTTTGCATAAGAGATAGCTATTCCAGTTTTTTCAACCTGTTCAAGCTGCAAGGGAATAATTGGTGTTTATTGCAGGTTACTGAAAAATGTTTTCTACCCCCAGATGGAGTTTCCTAAGTCCTAGGGAATATATATATATATATATATTTATATATATATATATATATATATATATTTATATATTTTTATATATATATATATATATATGTGTGTGTGATATATGTATTTTTATATATATATATATATATATATATATATATATTATTGAGAATCTAGGATGCTACTGGGCTGAGAGACGGCAGGAAGACACAGTTGTGGGGAGGTTCCCCCCCAATTCTTTCACCTTGAGGATCTGGACTATGGCTGGAAATAAGATATAATGCCTTGGGGATTATATGGGTGCATCAAGAATAAGAAGAAGGCTGGTGCATGTGGCAGTGAGATGGCTTAAAATTATCCTGTGTGTTTTGAGAGCAAGAGGGTGGATAGAGATACAGAGCAGATAGAAAATGACTCTGGGAGCTTGAAGTGAACAAGTGGTTTTGGGGAGCAGAGCCAAGTTCAGTCATGTTATTGACATTTGATCTCTTTCAGGTATAGGAACATGGGCTCTTTCCAGAAGAGTAGCCCTTTATCTTGTAGCTTTGTTGAACAGTTAACTAGGGTGGGCAGCCAAGAGTACATCCTTCCTTGTTAGTGCTCCAACATCACCATTTCATCCACTATTGATAAATTTTAAGCATAGCAATGACTTCTCTGGCCCTCACTGCCTAAAGGGCTGGTGTGTTACATTTTACCCTTCTCCTAGAGTTTTCCAGTACACTTAAGGGGGTATGTGTAATCTCCTTCCTGTCAATGGTTCTAGCATCCATCAACTTTTCCTCTCAATTTTAAGGATTTCTTGAACTCTAGTTCCATTAAACATTTAACAGTAAGATTAACGTTTACAAAGGAATATTTACTTCAAAGGTATAGCAAGAACAAATATCCAAACATTCTGCCTCCACCACATAGAGGCATAAACCTCCTTATACCCCTCTTAGTATTTGGGGATGGGAGTTTTGCCCTCTGTGTTTTGCGGATGGGGAATGTTTGTAGATTGTTCTTGCTATACATTTGAAGTAAATATGCCTTTGTAAAAGCTAAAATGTTACCTAGTTAAATGGAACTGGAGTGCAAGGGGTATCCAAAGTTGAGGAAATGCAATTGGTGTGGCCTAGAGCCAATGGAAGAGAGAATGGATACCCTTCCATTCCCTTAAGGGTACTGGAGAACATTTTGGGAGGAGTAAAATGCAACACACCTGGGTGTGGTGGGGCCAGCATAGTCACTGTTAAAAAAGCAAGTTGTGTGGACAAATTTTCCAGGGATAAGAAACAACAGGGGACTGGGAAGGCAGAGACATACCCAGGAAATCATGATCCTTCATTTGAGGCTGGCTTCCTTCTCTGCCCTGCACTGCCTGAAGTACTCCTACTTTTCACTGCCCTCTCTGATCACAAACAGGACTGAAAAACTATGAAAAACTCATAAACCATGAAAGCATTTTCTATTCCCTGAAGTATCCTGATCTCTACAGGGGACTGGGATACCTAAAGTTTTCCTCTATCCTCTCAAAGGACACCTTCACCCTGGTCCTTCTGCTCAGGCCCTAGACTCTGTTATTCAGAAAAGTTTAAAAAGGTGAGTATAGCAAAAATTTGGGGAAAAGAAAATTTCCCTGGGTTTGAGGAGACACAATTGTTCCCCAAAAAGCATAGTCATTTTTCCCCTTTCCTTGCTTTCTCTCTTTTTGAGCTCCAAATTGGAATGCAGCAAGAAGTTGGATGATGGTGGAGTCTTCCTTTCTCACCTTCCCTTTAACAGGAATAGGAAATTATGAGGTGCAGAAAAAATACATGGAGTGTGACCTGTGCCAAATTAACCTAAGGAGTAATTTCTGGAGCTCTAAACTATCTTCTCTGGCCATTCTATTCCCTCTTCCTAGTAGCAGTTAGAGACTAGTCAGCCAGAGAATGGATGTTTTTTGCTTTGAGGGCTACCTCTGGTTAATATTGAGAAGACGATCTTATAGCAGGATCAAACCTACACCAGGAATAGCCAGGAGCATTGGACTTTGCCTACCTTCTGCGATATCCCTGGGAACTTCTGAAATGATTTGGATTTGAAGTAAAAAAGAAATACTTATTCAACAATCCTGCACCAGTCCTTTACCTTCTAGGAGAGTCTAATGCATCTGATTTATGAGTTACTTGTTTATGTGTTACAGTAAGTCCTTTGTGGCTTATGTATTTTCTGTAGTGGAAGTAAAAAAATCTGCCCCATACACGATTGAGGTCTGGTGATGAGGAAGAAAGCATGGTTCTTCTTCATGGGGCAAAATCATCTTCCATTACATCCCTGCATCAGGAATCCCATTGCATTGAGTCAATGACAAATGATAAAGGTGCTTCCAAGCTATCTCCAGTTTCCACAGTGCCCCACCCCCCTGTGCTATGAGATGTGCTTTGAGGGATTCAAGAAGAGCCACTACTGTTGGCACCCAGGGAACCAACTTTCTGGACACCTCTACTCACCCTAAACTGGATCAAATCTTGAGTGCCGCCAGCCTAGGCATCTAATAAAGGAATGTTATGGGACAATCAAACTATTGTTCCACTGGAACTTAGCTCCTGATTCTACTCTTACCTTACTATGACTAGCTATACTTTACCACAGCACTAACTCTATCGCTGCTTTCTTCTTTGAAGGAATAAGATCACATGAAAGAGGTTTTTGAAATTTCCCACCCTGTGACAAATTTCTGACCCAAACCTCTACCTCTAGGCAAATTACAGGTGGTCTTACATTAGTTATATCTCTGGTTGGGAATAAATGTAATGGGGAAGAAAGAGACAGAAAGACAAAGAGAAACACAGTGAATGAGAGACACACACACACAGACACACACACACAGAGACAGAGAGAGAGAGAGAGAGACAGAGAGACAGAGAGACAGAGAGAGTCAAACAAATCTCCTGGCACTTAGATTGACCAACTGATCTCCTTTCATTGTATGGTAAACATGACATATTCTTCTATGTTCACAGAATCTGTGTTATGACCCAGGAATGCATAGTATTCTACATATAGTATATAGCAGCATGGAGTAAGTAATGATAGGTATATAATAATAAATGTAAATATAAATAAAAATAAAAATAAAATTTTAAGCATGTCTCTACATAGATATAACTAAACTTCCCTTTGAGTTTCCATTTCTGACTACCTGGGGGGAAAGGATCTAAGTGACCTAATGAAATAATAAGAAGAATACCACATTGAATTTAAATTTGTTCTTTTAACCATCAAACTGAAATTATATACTAATAAGCTCCTATTGTGCAGGGGACCATGCCTTAATTGTCCCTGCATCACACAATGTTTGTCACATAGGAATCACTTCATATAGGTTGTTAAATAATGAAAATAAGGCCCCAGAAGTAGTTGTTTCTACACTTACAAAGGGGAGCAGATTATTTTCAAAAACTGCTGAACTTGGAGAAGTTAATTCATTAATCACTAGCATGTATCATGCCTTGCCTCATACCTGGTTGAAACGATTTTGATTCTAAATGGTAGAATCAACTTAGAGCAACAGGAAGACTAGGTGGCATAATAGAAGGAATCTTGGACTGTCATGTAGTTCCAGAACTTAGAACGGAAAGATCATATCTTTAAAAGCTCTTTCAAGGGGCAGCTTGGTGATGCAATGAATACAGCACCAGCCCTAGAGTCAGGAGGACCTGAGTTCAAATCCGGCCTCAGACACTTGACACATGTACTAGCTGTGTGACCTTGGGCAAGTCACTTAACCCCAATTGCCCTGCCAAAAAGCAAAAAAAAAAAGCTCTTTCAAGTCAGAAGATGTCTTCTTCTTCTTCTTCGTCTTCTTCTTCTTCCTCTTCTTCTTCTTCTTCTTCTTCTTCTTCTTGGTATTTTTAAAATTTTAAACTTAAATATAAAATGAGAAAAGGAAAAAAAAACATTGCTGTGTATACAGCAGATGATAAGAAAAAATTCAATATAAAACAATAAATTTACATTTCAAGAAAACATACATAATAAATAATACACATTGTTTTCCAAGCTGCCTCCCTCCTTGCCTCCATGTTGGTTTTCTTTGTTTTCTGCTGTGCGCTTTTTACTTTATTTTGCTCCCTTCCCTCCCCCTACCACCCAAAGAAGGCTCTAATTAAGTGTGAATATATATGCATACATATAGATATCTATACATACACATATATGTAAGACCATAATATGCTTATTTCCTCCTAGCACCTTTATCTCTAAAGGTGGATAGTACCTTCCATCATAATTCCAAGTCTTTCCTTGTTTTTCTAAATCAACCAGCTCATTTACTATACCACACCTATATTCTAATCCAATCATATCCTATCTGAGAGATTGTCTATGAGTATTTTTTCCTTTCCAATTCTCTGCATTCCTTCTACTCTTGGCTATATAGGTTTTATTTACACAAGAAAACTTTAATTTATAGCAATCAAAATTATCCTTTTTACATTTCAACAATGTTCTCACTTTTTAATATAGTTTAAGATCTGATACTGCTAAATCTATTTCCTTTACATCTTCTTTCCCTGGTTTCTTTGAAGTTCCCGACCTTTTGTTCTTCCAAATGAAATTTGGTATTATTTTTTTCTAGCTCAATGATTTTTTTAACAATTTAATTGAGATGACACTGAATAAATAGGTTAAGTAAAATTGTCATTTAAAAAACTATGAAACTATGTTGGCTTTACCTACACATGAACAATAAATATCACTTCAATTATTTAGATATTTAGATATGAGGTTGTTCATATTTAGGTATGAGCTTATTTGTATAAAAACATTTCATGTTTATGTTCATATAGCTCCTGTGTCTGTTTTGGCAGGTATACATTCAGGTATTTTATACTGTCTAAGTATTTTAAATGGTATAAAACAATATTGAATAATATTGTGGACACTCTACTTTCTCTATTTTTCACTTTTGATTAAGTCTATTTTAACTTTAGCTTTGAGACCATGATTACTATTGAGGATGTCTATTGAGGGTGTCTTTATTTTTGTATTTGGATCCCAAGTGTATAACACTAGAATCCCCAGCACATGATAAGCACTTAATATTTTTCCCCTATTCATTTTTCCATTCATATAGTCAAGTGCTTTCATTTAATAAAGGAAGAAATCAAAACCAAGAGAAGTGAATGCCAAAAGCCAACTGAGTAGTATCAGGAGAGAATTTGAACTCAGGCCCAATTTGAACTCAGGTCCTCTAAACTTATTACTCTTTCTATTACACTTGGACTACAGGTCCAAGACTTCATTTCAAATCAGAGTTCTTCCCCTTACTAGCTGCCTGACACTGGACAGGTCCATTTACCTCCCTAAGCCTTGGTTTCCTCCTCCAAAAATGAAGGCAATAATACTTGTTCTATCTCCTTCACAGGGGTGCTGGGATGATCAAATGAAAACGTGTATCCAAGAGCTCTCTGTAGCCAAAAGCTGTTATTATTAACATCACGGTGCCTTCTACAGACTATTTTCAAAACCAACAATATGCTCTCTTGCATATTTTCAAATGACTCCTGTCTTGCAAAACATCATAGTCTTTGGCATTTTTGCACATATTGAGTATCAAGCTGCTAGTGCTGAAAAAGCCCTGATGCTGTGCTCAGAATTGCTTATTCATTCAATGAGCATTAATGAAGTTCTGGCTGCTGTGGTCATCACACTAGGAGCTATAGGGATGACAAAGGACAGAAGAGCCACAATCCATATCCTTGGCATGCTTACAATTCACAGCACAAGAGTGCTAGGACCATGCCAAATGATAATAAGCTCACAGGATTTAAAGCTAAGAGGGAGCTTAGAGATCATGAAATCTGACCCCATCATTTTAAAGAGGAACAAACTAGGACCGAAAGAGGGAAAGCCTGCCAAGCTCATACAGCTAAGGTCTATCCATTGCTGAGCCTGGGATTCTCTCTCCAGCATATTCATCAATCATTTTTCACTTTTTTTCTTTAGAGCCTCTACAAAGTTCATTAATTTATTAGGTACTTACTATTTCTTTTTTGGAGGAGTGGGATGGGGTGCAGAGGAAGAAGAATAGCAAATCATGGAGTACTGTCTATTAAGGGAGTGGGAAGCTACCATATCCAGCAGTGCAGTGCCTGCACTGGTGAAATCATGAATCTTTTGAAAATCTGAATTAAATGTGTCAATGAAGATCTCCCATTTCTTTTTTTTTTTAATATTTAATTTATTTGTTTTCAGTTTTCAACATTCGTTTCCATATGTTTCAGTTTTCTCCCCTTGCCTTCACCTCCCTCCCCAAGATGGCATGTAATCTAGTATGTGCTCTATATGTACATTCCTATTAAACAAATTTTCACATTAGTCATGTTGCATAGAAGAATTATAACAAATTGGAGAAACCATGAGAAGGAATAGAAAAGAAAAGAGAAAAGTCTGCTTTACGCTGCAATCTGACTCCAGAGTTCTTTCTCTGGATGTGGATGGTATTTTCTATCATGAGTCCTTTGGAAAAGTTTTAGGGAGGACCTCCCAATTCTAAGGATTTGGATGAGACATTTAGAGAACAACTTATGATAAAATTACAACATTTAGTCCTGGAACCAACCTGCGACATCATCTTATGCGATTCTTCATTTTATTAAGGAGAAAACTGAGGCCTGGAAAGGGGAAGTCACCTGACAAAGGTCACACAGAGGCCAGTCAGTGGCAGATCCACGACTCCAATCAAGGCTTCCTCCATCTCAATACATTGCTCATTCCTTGGCGAGCACTTTGGGGAGAATAAGCAAAGTTTCCTCTCATTTCCTGTCTCATCACTTCTTTCTCTATTTCTGAAACTAAGCTCAAAGCTATAGTGTGAAGGGCAAAGGGTGGTAAGCCGATCGCAAGATAAACATTTTAAAAATGTCACCCAGATCTTCTGCAGAGTAAAGCACCCAGAGCCTCGTGGCAACGTCAGCTGGCCATGGGGCTGCGAAATATTGTGTTGTAGACTGACTTCTTGGAGCAGGACTTTTCTCCTACATTCGGTACTTTTATTTCAGCAGTGGACAGAAATAGTTACTGTCATATTCTCTACCTTAGAAAAATAAACAGATTGAGACCTTAGGAGACAATTTTTACATTAAAGCTGTAGCTATCCTCCTACCTTCCCCATTTCCATAATCTCAGATCTAGAAGGGTCCTTTAAGTTTATCTAGTTCAACTTTTTAGATTAGAAATCTAGGGCTTGGGAGGGGAAACTTCTTTCCCAGGATCACAGAAATATTTAGAAGGTGAGCAGGAAATAGAACCCTGGGCTTCTCATTAAGAAGCTGCCAGCTGGGTCCTGTAGTCCGTAATAAGGAATATTGGACTAACCTTTTACAGGTGAGGCTGAGTGGTAGTTGCATAGCAACATGCCAGGGAAGAGTTTCGATATTTACAGGAGTTGAGTAGGAAGCAAAGTGTCTTTCTAGAAGTTTAGATCTGAGTCAATAGCAGAAAGGGAAAAAATAACTGGCATCTTCAGGGTCTATACTTGCAAGAGAATATATAGATATAAGGGAAAAGCACCACCTGGCTCATCCAGGCCAGAAAATAATTTCATAAAGGATAGTCAAAAAATGTTTCAATTTTCTACTTTCCCTCAAATGTGTAGAAAAGAAATATGATGAAAAGCTATTGGCTTATATCCTCAAGTGTCTGACTTTCTTGTATTAAATTGAACATTAGCAATAAATATTTATTAAGCACAGTCTAAATGTAAAGCCCTATGCTAAGGATGAAGGGAGCTGCTGATTTTAGCTAAGACACAATCCTCATGCCCATAGAATTTAGCCTAGTAGTGGTATGTGACACAAAGCTCTGAAATGTATTACATGATCAAATGAATTTGAAAGATAAAGAACAAGTGAAACCTGACATGGGGCTCAAGGACAGCTTCATGGTGCTGTGTGCTAGTGTTGATTTGACTTAGTCTTTAAGGGAGGGGCAAAAATGACTAGGAGTCTGATTTAAGATAAATATTGAACTAAGATTGTGTCTATATGACACTAAAATATGGGGCTAACTCAATTGATTTTGTGGAACAAGCAAGAAGAAACTGACATATCAAAATGTTGGCCTCCTGTTAACTACAGAACCTGATTGATTGAATATTTCATTTTTTCCAAATACCTGATTGCCATTTGTTCAGCATTTGATTATATAACTTTAGAAAGAGGCCTTTCCATGAAGAAGGGAATGGACATGATTAATAACCCCTTTTTTAGTGAAAAGTAATATAATCAATGGTTTGTCTTTCATACTCTTACCTATTTCTTTTCATGGCTCTGCCAATGCTGCTTTTTGCTCCATTCTGAGTGCACAGTATCTGCCTCATCAAAGTGTTGTGCTTAGGACACCCCTGTCCCATCCAGCTTGCCCAGAAAGAAGCATCATCATTGTCTAATACATAAGATACTGTGCTTAGAATCAGAGAGGCCTAGTTTCAAATTCTACCTAGCTGTATGACCATGGGAAAATCCCTTAAACTCTTTCTACCTTAAGTTCCTTATAAGAAAAAAAAATGAAGGGCATAGACACCTTCAAGGTCATGTCTCACCCTAAATCAATGATACTATGATTCCATAACATTGGCCTAGTATTCCCAATTTCCCTTCAATATTTCTTAAAATAGTGTGCCATTCCCACAAAGTTCTCTTCCGGAACAATCAGATAAACTAAGACAACTAAAGTACTACTACCTTATATCAGATTAATGTTTTATCCTTTGCAAGCGATTTTGTTTTGTTTTGTTTTGTTTTTAAGGGCAGCTAGGTTGTTCAGTGGATTGAGCACCAAGTTGGAGTCAGGAAATCCTGAGTTCAAATCTGGCCTCAGATACTTATTAGCTATGTAACCCTGGGCAAATCACTTAACCCTGCTTGCTTCAGTTTCTAATCTGTAAAATGACCTGGAGAAGAAAATAGCAAACCATTCCAGTATCTTAGCTGAGAAAACCCTAAATGAAGTTACAAAGAAAATGAAATGATCAAACAACAACAGGGGTCTTTTAAATTTGACTGAGGATCCTAGTAGATCCAATGTCAATATCCAAACAAAGGAACTCAACAATTCATTTCAACATAACACAAATTTATTAAACCTAGGAATACTGCTGGGCTACATACTATGTTATCCCCCAGTATAATAGCTATAGAGCTAGGTCTCAATTAGTATGAATAATAAATACCCTGAAGTGGTTGCATATATTTGAATTTTCATTATTTAAAGTTATATTTGTGTACAATATAGTAATTTGTTCCAGTCTAGTGGAAATGTACAATGCAAATTCAAATACTGTGATCAGATTCATTATTCATATTAATCAAGACCTTACTGTGATCTAGGAAAACATATAAAATAAAAGTGCTAAGGACTAGACCTATGATTTCATCAGCATAGGGAACTTCCTGTTGAAGAAACTCCCTGAACCCACTCAGGTTGGCCCCTTTCCTGCAAATTAATCTTAAAAATTGCCTAAGGTGCTGAGATGTTAGGAATTTCCCCAGAGGGTATGAACAATATATTTCAGAAGTAGGATATGGATCCATGTCTTCCTACTCTGTGGCTTATTCCCTATCACACCCTGCTGACTCTCCATTAAGATATGTAAAGAAATAATTATAACAAGGCAATCTTTCAAAGGATCTGAGATCTCATTTTCATGGGCATAATCTAAACTAGTGTAGATCGTATCCCATTAACTTTTTTCTATGTAATTATTGTTCACATCTTTCCAAAAACCTCTCATAGAACATCCACTCAACAAGCTAGAAACCTTTGTTGGTTCTTTCATTCTCTCAGAAATAGCAAGCAGCGCAGTGGCTGTCCATTCTTACTACGTAACATTCCACTCTTCTTTGCAAGTCAAAAATCTCTTTGATGGTGTCTTTGGTGTCATATTTCATTGCTGGAAAACCAAAATGTATAATTTTAAGGAAACATAACTTTACTGATATGGTCCTCTCACCACAAAAGCAGATCACAAATTGGATGCCTTGTTGCAGTGTATTGGAGATTCTGGATTCTTTCAAGTGATATCCATGGAACACAAATGCTGGTGGGTTCTACCAACCTAGACACAGACTTTGAATGTGTTTCTGGCAACCAGCCATACTAAATATTGAAAGATACATCACCAAATCTGACTAGCCATAAATTCTTTGGCTATGGCAGCCCAGAAAACAAATATAAAATGATGTTAAATTCTATCCATTCATACTTTGGTATTACTAGAGTCAGAACGGTAAGGTGGTGGTAGTGGACAAATGATTCAACAATCATACATTTTTGGTATATCTACAACCATGACTTTAACTCTTCATATAGTCAAGTCCTGATTTGTGAGAATAGAATTCCCTGAAATTGTTGCATTATTTGAAATTGCATTACACATTTTTATTGTGCTGGAACCAATTACCATGTTTTACAAAATGTTAAATTCTAATAGTTTGAACTCAAATACATGCAAGTACTTCAGGAAATTCATTATTTAGATTAATGGAGACCTAACATGTGAAATCCTTGTCTATTGCCCCAAAAGAAACTCAATTATATTGGAAAATTAGGTGAGCCAGTCATATAGTGAAAATTAGACATTAATAGTCAGGCATCTTGAATGTTCTACTTGTTTATGCTCGTGTTAAGATATCTAGAGAAAGTACTGCAGCATGTCAGTTGGATCCTCTATGGAAGATTTATAGAAGGATGTGGACAATATTTCAACAGAATGAGAAGGCATGGATGGATTACAATTTGTACCTTTAAAAACAATACCAGAATCAGTGAGAACACAAATTCATTGAAGTTAATATAAAATTTTATATGACATTATATTAAATTGAAAAAAAAATGTATAAATAACCTCTGATTCATCAATGTGGGAATTCCCTCCAAGTAGAAAAATTTTCTATGAATTAATAAATAAGTCCTAGGGAGTTGCTTGAGGCTTACGGAGGTTGTGACTTGCCTAACATCACACCACTAGTGTTGATACCTGGGTTTGAACACAGGTCCTCCTATTTCCAAGATTCAGCACTATGCTTACGTACAAACACACACACACACACACACACACACACACACACACATTAGTTCTATACACACACATATATCAGACCACCAACTCAACTTGCTCTCAGGACTTTTCCACCAGGAGAAGTCTTTCCCCATTGTGGATCTCTGCACTCTAGAGTCTTTCCTAATTGGTGAGAACCTTGTCTAGACCTCCATTTTATGAGTGTCTCCAGCCATGCTCACTTTACAAACAGCTCAACTCACTCTTAAGACTTCTTTACCTCTTTACCAATAACCTTGTACAGACATGAATACTTTTTCCCCTTCCTTCTTGTCTAGCTCCTCTTTATATTTTATGTTCTCTATTATAATGCAAAGTCCTTCAGAGATTATATTTTTCATTGTTTCCTTATATTTGTATCTATAGAACTTAGAATATTATCTTACACATCATACTTAAGGGATAGATTAGCTATTGATATCATTTCACATATTTATTTTTACATATTATATATACATATACATATGATGTATATATTTTCTTTTTATGTACTTGTGTAAGTACATGTTGTTTCACAATAAGGAATAAACATTTCTTGATTGCAGACTTTCACTTTTGTCTTTTTATGCCTACAGCCTAGTAAAGTGCCTGGTATAGAGTAGGTATTTAATAATCCTTGATGATTGATTGGTTTCATTAGTGTAAAGTTGTGAGAAAAGTGCTTTGTAAGGCACTATATCAAATGAGATCATATATATTAAACATTTTGTGAACTTTAAAGAACCATCCAAATGTCATTTCTTATTGGTTGAAAACACTATGGAAATGTGAGCATTGCTATGAACTGGCAGTAGAGAGGAGACCAAGGAGATAATGGAAATACTAAAAGGTTCTAAAATTCCTTCACAGTACTTCTAGAAGAAAATGAAATTACTGGTTTACTACAGTTCTCTGTGACTCGCCATCTTTCCTCACAAACTTTCATTTTTGTTTCTCACATTTTTTTCCCTTAAGCTGTACATGTCCATTTTTATAATGGAAATCAGTGAGAATGTTGGCTCTTCTTTACAGAAAATGCCTCACTAGCTCTTTTGTTACAGGGGATATTTTTGTTCATTTGTTTCTTTTTATCTGGCAAAAGCTAGCATATGAAGGTAGATTACAATTGACCTATTTCTTAATTTGTCATCAGTATTAAGAGAACAGAGAACAAATACTGGAACATAGTTGCTTCCTTTCAGTAGAGAGATGGGGGACTGTGGGTGTAGAACACTTTCTGTAGTGTTAGGCATGCTCATCTTGGTTAGAGTTCTGAATTATTTTTTCCCTTTGTTAAAAGAGAATTTAAACATAGTGATATATTGAAAAACAGTTGTAGTATAAAAAATTAAAAAGACATTAATGAAACATTTTAAATCATGAGTGAATAGGAGAACTTGATACATCAGCAAAATTGGATCTCCATGTCATCAAAAACCAATATTGTAAGAGACCTTAGAGTCCATTTAAAGAAAGCCCTTATTTTAAGTCTCAGTAGTCACCTAGGCTAAGATAAAAAATTAATAAGTAAGAAAGAGTAATAGGGCTATGTTTATATTGAATCTGATCACAGATGATTTTTCACACTTTAGGTAGTATTACACTGCATGAAAATTGGAAGATTTACACTAGGCCCCCCTTCACATCTTATCATTACTCTTATTTTGAAAAGAGCATAAAGCAAAAGAAGCATATGAGCATAAAGCAAAGAAATGTAAAAATATTTGCAAACCATAAAGTAGCAGAAACATAGCAAGAGACCCAACTTCAGATACAGCCTTTCACTGAACTATAATCAAAGCCTGGGGTTATATGTGTAGTACTGCACTCTGACTTTAGCAACATAACTTATTCACACATGCCCTTAGCAAATCTTCACCAAAAGGTGAAGAAATTTAGAAAAAAAATGAAGCCCTTGCAGAACATTAGGTTAAACAAGGAAGCGTCTACTGCCAGTATATACTCAGAGACATGGGGCAGACAGGGCAGCAAAAATAAAACACATCACAATAATGAGGGATGCAGAAAGGCAAGTGCTGGACTATTAAGGAGAAATTGCCCCGTACAGGATTAGCTGACCATATTCAAATGGAAACTTGAATATAAATGACTGTGTTAGAAATTCAAGAGAGAACAAAGGGATATTATTGCAAAGGGCAAATAGTTTAGAGATTCATGAGTTTCCCTGGTGAATGACAGACTGAGCCCAATGTAACCTTGGTAGGGAGTGATTGTCAATAGTATTTGCTACAGGATGGGCTTGAAGAAAATGTTTTGTCCAGGGATGGTACCTTTTATGACAAGTCAACAATCATCTTCATTTTGGGAGGAACTAAGCTGTAGTACACATGAGTACATAGTCACTTGGGGACAAGAGTGACCCAGCGGCAGGTATTAGAGTTCCAATTGCCAGGGCATGAGTATTGAGGCTGGAGTCCTCCAAGACAAGGGAGGGGAGAGGTCATAATGAGAAGCTGGGTAAGGCCATCCTTGTTAAAGGAAAATCGAAGGAAAATAGTGATTTAAAATACTCATATGCTCAAGCCCAGGAATCCAAGTTCAAGGAGAGTACAAGGCTCATAAGGGAGAGCAAGAAGCCAGAAACAAGAAAAATCCATGTGGAAAGAGGAATATCAGAGCCTGGTACGAAAGCTTTGCACCAAAGTCAAGGTTATAGAGAGCTTAGGAAAGATAGATAGATACATACATACACAAATGTATACACACACATACATATATATTAGCAATACATTGGCTATGACAAAGGTCACAACTAGTTACTCCTAATCATCTGCTATAACTGCCTACTCATTCAAAACTCCAAAACCACAGCTCTCTCAAGATGTCTATTTATAGTTTCTCAAGAAATGTCTTCAGGAGGTCTACTTCTCCACATAATGTATTCTTCACAGGTCATCTTCTCTACAGAATGAGAGGTAAACTTAGTTCTCCCAAATCATCTCTCTAGTCAAATCTCAGAGTCCCTCACAGGCTTTTTCTCTATGGCAATTAATTCTAGTCTTTCCAAGTCTCCTCAGGAAAGAAGTTTTATTAGTCTAATCTCAAGGCAGGTACACACACACACATGCACACATCCATTAGTTAATTTGGAATAGGCTCTTTGTGCTATGATAGTTAAACTATATGCCACTGAAAATTCTATCCCCACTCTTTTGAAAGCATAGCAAGTAACATACACAAAATATTCTGTGAAAGAAACTATTGAATTTGGTGTAACATCTGTTAGCTTCTCTATTAATCTCTATCTACCTATGTAGATCTTTCTATAGAATCAACTATCATACCTTATCTATTTAGGTAGATACATTTGTCTCTATATTATATGTCTTTACATGTGGGAGTATGTATGTGTGAATTCCCTATATATTTGTGATATCAGACTTATGATATCAGAAACATTTTCCGTATTCTACTGTTTTTCTAAGTATATCTTCATTGATTTTATTCAAGCAAAAGCTTTCCAATTTTAAGAAGTTAAAACTATTTTATCTTTTATGATCTCCTCTATCTAATGTTTGATTAAGAATTCTTCTGTCAGTGTGGGACCAAAACACTTTAATTATGGATTACTAGTGTTGATCACTCCCTTCTTTTTCAACTGTCTCCTTTTTGTATGTGTTAAAAGGGAAGAGAGGGGGACTTTCAGGAGCCAAGATGGTGGGGTAAACAGTAGATTGTCATAATTCTCCTATATTCACCTTCAAACAACTGTAAAAATAGTGCCCCCAAACAAACCTTGGAACAGCAGAACCAGCAAAACAACCAGGGTAAACAATTTTTCAGGCCAAGAAACTTAAAAGATTGGCAAGAAAGGTCTGTCTCACTCAGTTAAAAGAGGAGTGCAGTCCAGGACACGAAGTGTTCCAGGAAGCCAGGAGCAAGCCCCATCTTAGAAAACCAGTAATAGACCCTGAGCCTCAGTACAGTGGAGCAGGCAGTCGCCAATACCAGGATCCATACACACACACATCCCTCAGCATAGCCAGGGAACAAGAAGACATCAGCCCTGAGAACCACCAGGAGCTTTGGCATAGCACAGGCAAAAAGGAAACCTCTAGCAGCCAGACTCCATTTGCTTCAGTGTAGCCCTAGGCAAGCAGGTAAACAACAACCCTACAGGTGCCTAAGTAAACAGGCAGGCACCAGAGCTGGGCCCCTGCCCCATGCTTCAATATAGCCGTGGGCAAAGAGCTCCCAACATCCAGAGCACCACATGCTTCAGTGTAGACCTAGGGAAACACAGAAACTCCATATTGGTCCCAGTACAGGCCAGACACCACCACTAGGACCCCAGTTCACAACATCAAGTAAGGTGCCAGACCCCAAAATCCTCCAGTAGTGCCAGGCACACCCTGTCCCATCCCCTCAGCACAGCAACAGAGAGGAGGGTCCCCCATGTACCTCAAGGCAACACTAGTGTAGCACCAGGTAAACAGCCAGGGCTTGCAGCCCCTGGCACAAGAAGCCTGAGACAGTGCCCCCTCCACCCTGGGGGCAGAGCTCAAATAGAAAGTTATTGTGGTGACAGGAAAGACTAAGACACAAACTCAGAAGAGGACAGCAATTTCAAAACACCTATGGGCAAAAACACAAGAAAAAACAGGGAGTGGTCTCAAGGCCAGAAAGAATTCATGGAAGAGCTCAAAAAGAAACTAAAAATCATGTTAAGAGATGTAGAATAAAAATTGGGAAAAGAAATGAGTGATGGAAGAGAATTATGAAAAAAAATAGTCAACAACTTGGAAAAAGAAAACAGCTACTCAGAAAGTAGAACTGGCCAAAGGGAAAAGGAGATACAAAAATCCACTGAAGAAAACAACTCCTTATAAAATACATTTGGCCAAAAATCTAACCAAGAAAAACAACTGTTAAGAAGTTAGAATTGGGCAAGTGGAAGCTAATGACTCTATAAGACATCAATAATTAATCAAACAAATTTTGACAAAATGAAAAAATGAAGAAAATGTAAACTATCTCATTGAAAAACAACTGACCTGGAAAATAGATCCAAGAGAGACAACGTGAGAGTTGTTGGACTATCTTAAAGCTATAATCAAAAGGAGGACCTATATAACCTCTTTCAAGAAATTGTCAAGGAAAACTGCCCTGATATCCTGAAACCAGAGGGCAAAAAGGGCATTGAAAGAATCCACTGATCACATTAAGAAAGAGATACCAAAATGGTTTCCAAGGAATATTATAGCCAAATTGCAGAACTCTCAGGCCAATGAAAATTAAATTTACTACAATTGGCCAGAAAGAAACAATTCAAATATCTGGGAGCCACATCAGGATCACACAGAACTATGCAGCTGCAACATTAATGTATCAGAGGTCAGGGAAGATGATATTCTGGAAGGCAAAGGAAGTAGGACTACAACCAAGAATCACCTATCCAGCATGATTAAGCTTAATACTCCAAGGGAAAAAGTTGTCATTCCAGGAAATAAAAGGATTTCAAGCTTTCATAAAAAGACCAGAATTGAACAAAAAAAATTGATCTCCATTACCAAGATTCAAGAGAAGCCTAAAAAGGGAAAAAGTTGGGAGGAGGAGAACATAAAAGATTCAATGGAGTTGAATTGTTATTCCTACAGGGGAAGATGGTACATGTAATTCTTTTAAAAATATGCCACTAATAGCACAGCTAGAAGGAATAAAAATCGACAGAGGGTATGGGTATAATGTGATTTTGAGGGGGTGGCATAAAAAAATTAAGGTATGAGAAAAAGGAGTACACTCAGTGCAGCAGGAAGAGAGAGGTAGAATGGGATAAAGTATTTCACATGGAGAGGGACAAAAGACCTATTACAGTGGAGGGGAAAATAGGAGGGTAAGTGATGGGCATCACCTGAACCTTACTCTCATCAATATTGGCTCAAAGAGGGAATAATATATACAATCAGTCAAATATAGAAATCTGTCTTACCCAACAGGCAAGTAGGAGGGGAGAAGATTAAGTGAAGAACGGGGTGGGGACTGACAGAAGGGAGGACAGATCAGGGAAGGTGGTAGAGAGAAGCAAAACACTGGTGAGGAGGGAAAGGGTGAAAGAACAGAGAGAAAGACTAGGATGGAGGGAAATACACAGGTAGTCAGCATAACTGTGAATGTGAATGGGATGAACTCTCCCATAAAATGGAAGATGGTAGTAGAGTGGATTAAAAACCAGAATCCTACAATATGTGTTTTATAAGAAACACACTTGAAACAGAGAGACACACACAAAAAGTAAAGGTAAGGGGCTTGTAGCAAAATCTATTATGCTTCAGCTGAAGTAAAAAAAAAAACAGTGGTAGCAATCCTGATCTCAAACAAAGTAATAGCAAAAAGTAGACATAATTAAAAGAGTTAAGGAAGGAAACTACATTTGGCTAAAACATGTCATAGACAATGAAGTAATGTCAATACTAAACATGTATGCAATAATTGGTATAATATCTAAATTCTTAAGGGAGAAATTAAGTGAGTTACAGGAAGAAATAGACAGCAAAACTATGCTAGTGGGGGACCTCAATTGTCCCCTCTCAGAACTTGATAAATCCAAACAAAAACGAACAAGAAAGAAATGAATGAGGTAAATAGAATATTAGAAAAGTTAGATATGGCAGACCTTTGGAGAAAATCAAATGGGAACAGAAAGAAGATACCTTTTTTTCTCAGCATCACACAGCACCTAAATAAAAACAGACCATGTAATAACTCAAAAACCATCAAAATCAAATGCAGAAAGGCAGAAACATTAAATGTATTCATTTATTATCACAGTTCAATAAAAACTACATTCAACAAAGGGCAGTGGAAAGTGTAACAATAACTCTGCTTCTGTTACTGTGGCTGTGTAAAGCCACTAATGCCAGCACACAGGATGGCTACTAGCACAGGATCTTTGATTTGCTTCTCTAAGGAAAGCAATTTTAAGGGGTTTACAATCTCAATTTAATTAAACATACCTATATCATTCACTTAGTTCAGGGGAAAAAGGAAAATCCTATCCACATCCAGATAAAGAACTAATGGACTGAATGCTGATCGCAGCATATTTTTCCTACTTGCTTTATTCTTTTTCATAGTTTGTTTCTTTTGATCTGTTTCTTCTTAAATAACTGTGAGTAATATGGAAATATGTTTTACATGATAGCACATATATAACCTATATCAAATTACTTATCATTTTCAGAAGAGAGGATGGAGGTGAAGGTGGGAGAAAAACTTGAAACTCAAAATCCTGTAAAATGAATGCTAAAAATTGTCTTGACATGTAATTTTGAAAAAAATAAAATATTATTAAGATATATAAAAGTGGAGGAGATGAAGAGAGGGGAAAAGAGGATTATGACAGACAGATATTCACAATTAAAAACCATAGCCACTAATTTGATTCAATAAATTTTTAAGAAGTTTTTCTTGCATAAACAAAAAAGAATAAAGTTAAATTTGAAAAGGAAACATTAATTGGGAAAGATCTTTGCTGGAAATTTGTCCGATAAAGGTGTGATATTCAAAATCCATAAAGAATTGACATTAAGTGTAAGAAGAAGATAGGTAGAGAGTAAAAGATTACTAACAGGTACTTCTCAAAGTGAAATTTAAATTGTCCACAGTTTTATGAAAACAAATACTCCAAATTACTGATAATAATAGAAATACAAATTAAAACAACTCTGAGGTTCTAATCTTAAATCTGTAAAATCGGCGAAGATGATAAAAAAGATTACAAATGTTGGAAGGTCTATGAGAGGAAAGGCACCCTAATTCACTATTGCTAGAACTATGAATTGATTCAAACATTTTGAAAAAAGACAGATATATTCCCCAAATCAGTAAACTGTACATACTTTTTAACCAGGAAATGACAGAACTTACATATCATATACCTTGTCCCCAACATTAAAGAGAGAAAGGACTTATATTACAAAAATATTTATAGTAGCCTATTTCATTTTAGTGAATAAATGGCAATAGACTATGTGCCCACCAATCAGAGAATTCTTGAATGAATTCTGTTATATGTCTACATTGAAATAGAATGTGCGTAAGGACAATCAGTAAGTGATAAAAGGGGTGAATTCAGAGAAACCTATAAAGACTTTTATGAATTGTTTCATTTTGCAATAAGACCACTGAGGAAAACAATTTATATATTGACTACAGCAATGTAAAGGAAACAACTCTGAAAGATTAAGAATTCTGATCAATTCAGTGGTCAGTCATGAATACTGAAGACCAACGGTGAATCATGCTTCTACCTCTTGGCAAGAAGGTAATAAACTAGAAGTGCATAATAACACATGTGTTTTCAGACACAGTCAATGTATACATTTGTTTTCTTTGACTATATTTATTTGTCGCAAGAGGTTTTTCTTACAGAGTGAATAGGTAGTGATAGTCATGCCAAACAAGCATAAAATAAGGAAAAAGTATATTAATAAAACATTTAAAAAACAGAGAAGAGGGCAAAATGCATTTCATAAGGGGACATACATAATATTCGTGCTTCCATGACAAATTTATTAAATGATTAAAAATGAAACATATGTAGTAGATATCCATAGCCTTATATATAATCTTCTTTTCTTCTATTTGTTTTATACATGAATGTTCACATTAATGTTTGTCAAGTTCATAATATTTTTTAAATCTTCCTAAAGATATAGTAATAAATAATGGTTTATCTCATTCTCTTTTAATTTTAAAGGATACATATTCATTTTACTTATATTTTATTGATATCTTTGACTTTTATATCATGGATATCCTTACTTTTCTTCCCTTTACCCCTCCCAGGGAGTTCTTACTTGTAACAAAGAGTGTTTTCGATAAAAAAAAAATCAACAAAACTCATTAATACATGACAAAATACAATATTCCATATCTGTTAAACTTCATTCTGTTGCAGAGTTATCTTTTCATGTGTCTACCTTGGAGCTAAGCTGATTCTTTACAATTTAATAACATTAATTTTCTATTGTTTTAATTTCTGTTTACATTCTTATATTCAGTTTGTTTTGTACGTGATTTCCTTGGTTCTACTTCCTTCATTTTGTGACAGTTCATATAACTCTGTTTACATTTATGTTTTCTTCAGTACCATTCTCAGTCCTTTTCCATTATATTCATCTATCACAATTTCCTTAGCCAATCCCAATCAATGAGCATCTATGTTCCTTCCAGTCTTTTGCAATGACAAATAGTGTCTCTATAAAAATCTTAATGTTCACAGATTCTTTTCTCAATGTACTCCTTGAGTAGTATCACTAGTAATCCAATCTTGTATTATGAAGGCAGAATTTATGATTTCAAAGAGAATCATATATATGCCTGAAAGGTTCAGAACTGCAGGATATAAGGAAATCTCTAGGTAGAAGACAGAAGAACTAAAGCATGTATTTAAACTCCACAGTAACAGACCCACAAACCAGCGTCCCCATTTTGATATTTTGATCAAAAGCTTCCAGGCCCAATAAGTCCGCCTCACAAGAGTAACCAGGAGGCCACAGAGAAGCATGATGGTATAAAGCAAAATCATGTGCATGCTTCCCCTCTACGGTAAGAAGATTACCCACTGGCCTCAAGTCCTTGTTCAGCACTCCTTGCTCCACACGTGGGTCAGCTCTGCTACTGGCAGCTCCTGTGTCAGCTTCGGCTGTAGGCATCTCTGGCTCCAACGGAAAGAAAAAAAGGGATCTTCAAGCCATCTTCTCCCCTCTCATAGAGTTTTTGACATCATCAATCACCGCCTGAATGACCAGGGACATTTGGTTCTTGAGTTGGCCCCTTCCCCTAGGTTAACACTCAATAGGGCATGGCTCTGGAGTCAACACCCCCCCTCAGCCAGCCCCATGACTCATCACACAGGAAGTTCTCTGCTCCCAGGCATGGTCTCTGGGCTTCCTGCCCCAGAAGAGAAGCCGCAGGCCCAGCACCCAGAAAGTCCCAATGAGATAAACTGAGACACCCAAAGAAAACAAAGGCCATTCTGGTCACAAATCTCTAGATTAAAAAGTGTGAACATTTTAGAAATATGAACACATTTTGGGGGCAAAATGTGAGATGTTCTAAAACTATTGTGTGTTAAACTACTTTTTAAGTTTCCTGGCATTTTTTGTCAAAAAGAGAATCTTTCTCTCAATAATTTCTTTTCTTCATCAAGTACTGTCCTACTGTGTTAAATTGTTTCACCTATCTGGTTTATTATTATTATTTAACCTATACCAAATAGCTTTTGATGACTACTATTTTAGAACATAGTTTGATATCTGGTAATCCTATGATTCCTTCACTTATATTTTTATCATATTTTCATTTGATATTCTAGACCTGTTTTTGTCCAAATGAACTTTGTTATTTTTTCCAGTTTAAAATGTCTCTTCTTTGTAACTTGATTAGCACAACACCTAGTCTGCATATTGATTTAGATAGGATCATTTGGATTATAACATTGCCAGTCACAGCTTCCTATTTAGGAAATGAGGGGATTGGGCTAGATAACTGTTAAGGTGCCTTCTAACTGGAAACTGAGAAGATGCTTATCAGTTGGGGAATGGCTGAAAAATTTGTAGTTTATGACTGTGATGAAGTTCTATTGTTCTATAAGAAATTATGAGGGGTTTGGTTTCAGGAAGAAGGAAAAAAAAACATGGCAAGATCTATATAAACTGATGCAAAGTGAAGTGAGAACTGGGAGGTCATTGTGCACAATATCAACAATGTGATAATGATAAACTCTGAAAGACTTTTCTACTCTGATCAGTACAGAGATCTAAGATAAATCCAAAGGATTTATGATAAAAACAAAAAACAAAAAACACTGTCCACCTCCGGAGAGAGAACTGATGAACTTTGCAAATTGAAGCATAATTTTCTTGCTATATTTTTATTAATTTTTAGCTACATAGATAAAATGGAACTATGTTTTGTATGATTTGACATGTGTAATTGATATCATATTATTTGCCTTCTTAGTGAGTGGGTAAATGGTGCAAGGGAGGGAGAGTATCTGGAACTCAAAATTTAAAAAGAAAAAAAATGTTAAAGTGATAAATTTTGTTAAAAATAATAATAAAAAGGAAAAGCAGGGACAAATATGAGAGATGTTGTAAAGAAAGAATCAATAAGACTCGGAACTAATTGAGTAAGGGAGAATGAAGAGTTAAGAACAACTTCAAAGTTGTAAACCTGTGTGACTGTAAGGATGGTGGTTCTTGCAACATCTCTGAAACTTTGTCCCATTACTCTGAGTTATACCCAAAATATTCCAAGAAGAACAGATTTAATCATTATGATAGTCTTTCAAAAGCTTCAAATTAATTATCACCCCAATTCTTTTCCCCCATTTCAGCCTTCACTTTTCCAGTCAAAAATATCAATTTTATGACATGGTCTACAAAACCCCTGGCCCATGTTAATCACCTTGCTCTTTCCCCTCTCTTTGCCTTTACATAAGCTGTACCTCCAACCTAGAATGTACTCCACCCTCATCCTCTGCCTATTTTAATCCCTAGATTCCTTGGTGGTTCTTGAATCCCTTTCTGATCTTCTTAGCATCTAAATACTCTAAACGGTCATCTATGTATTTACTTGTTTACATCTTGAATCTCCTCAAAAGAATATGAATTTCTTTTGTGATTTTCATTATATCTCTGTATTTTCAGTGCTTAACACAATGTCTTTCACATTGTGGAGACTTGATAATGTCTATCCGATTAGATTTGATGACAAAGTCAATTATTAAGGTAGTTCAAGACACTTAAAAAATTTGATTCAAAAAGTTTGCTTTGGGCTAGAATTTTTAAGAGTGGCTTTGAACATAGATCGAAGAACTGAATTAGCCCTGAATCACTTAGGGAGCCCCAAATCAGTATAGTTTTCACCTGCTTTACAGTTGGAGCTTACCTGAATAGACTAGAATGGTTTCATCCAGACATGTGTTGTATGCACTTTGGGGTTCTATAACAGTTGCTGACATTTCCTCATCCAGCTGTCCCAGATAACTTCCTTATACTTTGGGAATATTTACTGTGTGAAACATTGAACAGATTTATGACTTCAGTTCCAGATAAATAGTCTCAATATAACAGTACCAATTTAAACAACCCAAGCAAAGAACAGTTCCTCCCCTCCAAATAGGGTACCATCTCTTTCTTGACCTAGACTAGGAGTTCAACTAAGCCCTATATTTGTCCTACTGGAGACCAAGCAAAAACAAGGGTGGAAATTCATGTTCTCCTGATCCAATTTAAGCAGATGCCACTCACCAGCCTGTATAATGGACCAAACAGATTATGGTTCTCACATTCAATTTCCCTTACCAGAGGAGATTTTCTATTTTTTAAAAAATAATATCAAAAAACTGTTCATATACAACCAATAATTGCTGTATGTAGTGAGTCACAAGTTATGCTATTTCAGCAAAACAGTACCAGATTGAATCTCACATTTTCCCCTAAACACAATAATTATCATCCAAGTGACAATGCTAATTAGTCTTTTCTGGCACATTCCTGTGGAGCACAACTAGGCTCGAGCACGATGCATGATAGAAGTCATTTAAAAATCACATTTAAAAATCGTCTTCATGTACATTTGCATAATCATGCAAAATGGGTCCAGTGGATCAATTATGGGTGGCTAGTAAATACTGTTTGATATCACTTGGTTGTCTTTTGGGATTGAAAGAATTTAGTTTTGGATGCTGATGGACACCAGTGCTCAAAACTAAATCAAGAAAAAAAATTTCCTATTTATGACGCATTATACCAAGAGATACCTAGAATATCTTTCTTTTTCTGTTTAAATGTCTCCCATAGAGAGCTGTGTCTCACTTGCAGGATGGCAACAGCAGAATCCACAACTCTTTGTGGAATGGATGGCAGGTTCCCCTTGCTGAGGCAGAGGACTGGACCAGATTGCCTTGTATTCCTTTTCTGTGATTTGACATTCTGTGATTTGCTTTTATTATAGAGTGATAACCCAGCTGCTGTTGTAGTAGGCAGCCAGGAACCTTCCCATTCTTCAAACTAACATCCATTTTCTTGGTTCTATTTGTTGCTGAATGTTTATTCCCATTAGATTCTGAGCCAATCTTCCTACTTGTGCTGAGGTAACTGAGAGCCCAGCTCCAATCAGACTCTTGGGCCAACTACCCTGTTCTCAACATTTATTGCTCAGATAAAGTAAGAAGGTCCCCTTCCCCAATTAGCCTGCTAGACAATGAATACAGTGTCACCTATCTTTTCTGTCTTCAGCGAAACCAACATCTCCTTTAGGGGTCACTTCACCTATTTAGAATCTCAGCTCCTTAAGAGAAGAAACTCTCACTTTTTTCTTCAGATTCTAAGCACTTCCATTCCATTGGAAGGTAATGATACATGATGAATTTATCACAAACAGGAACCACAGACTTCCAAAATGGATATTGTCTCTAATTGAATTTGCTTTAGGAACATTGTTTATTTAAGAATGTTAAGTTCCTCCAGGGCAAGCATTGTTTCATTTTTTTCTGTGAATCACTGGCACCAAGCATATTTCCTTGCAAACAGTAGAAGCTTAATAAATGTCTATTGAATTGAAATGAATTGAGTGTTGTGATATTCTGCAGTGAAATATGTTGAATAATTACTTTCAATTACTGTCAATTAATTACTTAAGCTGAAATAATTTTAAATGACAAAGGTATACCAATCCAGGAAAATATCTTTGCAAGTGAGTCCATATTTCAGTAAATAGGTAAAAATGTATTTCCAACTTAATTTTCATACTTTTAGGCTGTTAGGTTCCTGGACTTGAAGTTCAGAGACCTGGGTTCAAGTCTTGTTTCTGATTCTAGCAGTCATATCATGGACAAGTCACTTAACTTGTCAGAATTTTGGTCTCTTTCTCCTTAAAATTTAGATTGTAGGGGAGGTGGAGCCAAGATAGCAGCTGCAAAGCAGGGACTTGCTTAAGGTCTTCCCCAAATCCCTGCTAACACCTGTGAAAATGGCTTTTTTGAACAAATTCTAGAGCTGTGGAACTCACAAATAGTTGAGGGAAGCAGGTATCCAGCCCAGGACAGCCTAGATGGTCACTGGGAAGGGTCTATCACAAAGTTCTGGGAGTGGAGTACAGTCCAGCGTGGGCCACACCAGGATCAACCTGAACCTGGAGTTGGTGGGCAGAGCAGTTCTTAGGGCCATGAGTCACTGAGCTGTAGCAGTTACCAATTTCACAACCCACAAACACCAAAGACCATGGAGCAGGTTAGTGGGAAAACTGCTGGATCTGGGTAAGAGCAGTCTGGCCCCAGCACTGGGGGTTGTGGAAGTGGCATAGCCACAGCAGCAGGAAGCTCCTTCCACTGCTTCCAGAGCTCCAGCTGTGGTTGCTTTGGCCTCTGGCCCACCTGGTAGGAGGAATCAAGTGGCAGATCAGAGCAGGAGTGCAGGGAGCACTTTGCTGGTGCAGAAGCAGTGTTCTCTTGCTTTGCCCTGCTTGGATCTGGGTCATGGTACTGGTTGATGGTTCTTGGAGGAGGAGGAGGGGTTGTGTGGCAGAGTTTGCAGTGAAGGTGGAGTAGACGTAGCTCAGAAAACATCAGCACATCTAAAACATCTAAAGCTTGGGACAAAGCATTCTCCACTCTATAAGCAGTCATACCCTGAGAAAAAGCTCAAGGGTCAAGTAGTTGGCTGGGAACATGAACAGGAAGTGAAAAAGGGCTCAGACACAAACAATAGAATCTTTTTTTGGTGACAAAGAATATCAAAACATACAGCCAGAAGAAGTCAACAAAGTGCAAGAGCCTACATCAAAAGCCTCCAAGAAAAATATGAATTGGTCTCAGGACATGGAAGAACTCAAAAAGGATTTGGAAAAGCAAGTAAGAGAAGTAGAGGAAAAATTAGGAAGAGAAATGAGAGTGATGCAAGAAAATCATGAAAAACAAGTCAATGACTTTTAAAGGAGACCCCAAAAATACTGAAGAAAATAACACCTTAAAAAGTAGACTAACCCAAATGGCAAAAGAACTCCAAAAGCGAATGAGGAGAAGAATGCCCTGTAAGGCAGAATTAGCCAAATGGAAAAGGAGGTCCAAAAGACTACTGAAGAAAATACTACCCTAAAAATGAGATTGGAGCAAGTGGAAGTTAGTGATTTTATGAGAAATCAAGAAATTATAAAACAGAACAAAAAGAATGAATAAATGGAAGACAATGTGAAATATCTCATCGGAAATAAAAACACTGACCCAGAGAATAGATCCAGGAGAGATAATTTAAAAATTATTAGGCTACCTGAAAACCATGATAAAAAAGAGCCTAGATATCATCTTTCATGAAATTACCAAGGAAAACTGCCCTGATATTCTAGAACCAGAGGGTAAAAGAGAAATTCAAAGAATCCACCAATCATCTCTTGAAAAAGATCCCAAAAAGAAAACTCCTAGGAATATTGTAGCCAAATTCCACAGTTCCCCGGTCAAGGAGAAAATACTGCAAGCAACCAGAAAGAAACAATTTCAGTATTGTGGAAACCCAATCAGGATAACACAAGATGTAGCAACTTCTACATTAATTGATCAAATTTCTTGGAATATGATATTCCAGAGACAACTTCCGGGGGTGGAGCCAAGATGGCAGCTGGAAAGCAGGGACTTGCATGAGCTCCCCACCACCTCCCTCCAAAAACCTATAAAATATGGCTCTGAACAAATTCTAGAACTGCAGAACCCACAAAATAGCAGAGGGAAGCAGGGATCCAGCCCAGGACAGCCTGGAAGGTTGCTGGATGAGGTCTATCGAGCATGGAGTGGAGGGTAGCAGAGCTCAGCCTGGGAGGCAGCGGGACCAGCCAGACCAGGAGCCGGGCAGAACAGGCCCTAGCACCCTGAACCAGTAAGCTGTGGCAGTTACCAGACTTCTAAACCCACAAACACCAAAGACAACAGAGAAGGTTAGTGGGAAAAGCTGTGGGGGACAGAGTTCACAGTTTGGCCACCACCCCAGGGGCACTGGGGGAGGTGCAGCTACAGAACTACATCTGCAGTTACTTCCAGGCCCAGGCCCACGTGGTGGAAGGAATTAAGTGGTGCATCAGAGCAGGAGTGAAGAGCCTGCTGAAGTTAGGTCTGCGTTGGTGGTTCTTGAGGAAGGAGGAGTGCTGGGGTGGCAGAGCTGGGTATATAGAAAAAGCTCAGAAATCAACGGGGCATCCCCTCAAGCTTGGAACAAAGTACTCTTTGCACTACAAGCAGTCATACCCCACTGAAAAACTCAAGGGTCAAGTTAGTTGACTGGGAATATGGCCAGGCAGCGAAAATGCACCCAGATTCAGTCTCAGACTTTGCATTTCTTCTTTTGTGACAAAGAAGACCAAAACATACAGCCTGAAGAAGTCAACAAAGTGCAAGAGCCTACACCAAAAACCTACAAGAAAAACATGAACTAGTCTCAGGCCATGGAAGAGCTCAAAAAGGAGTTGGTAAAGCAAGTTAGAGAAATAGAGAAAAAATTGGGACAAGAAATGAGAATGATGCAAGAAAACCATGAAAAACAAGTCAATGACTTGTTAAAGGAGACCCAAAAAAATACTGAAAAAAATATTGAAGAAAACAACACTTTAAAAAATAGGCAAACTCAAATGGCAAAAGAGCTCCAAAAATCCAATGAGGAGAAGAATGCCTTGAAAGGCAGAATTACCCAAATAGAAAAGAGGTCCAAAAGACCACTGAAGAAAATACTACCTTAAAAATTAGACTGAAGCAAGTGGAAGCTTGTGACTTGAAGAGAAATCAAGATATTATAAAACAGACCCAAAGGAATGAAAAAAATGGAAGACAATGTCAAATATCTCATTGGAAAAACCACTGAACTGGAAAATAGATCCAGGAGAGATAATTTAAAAATTATTGGACTACCTGAAAGCCATGATCAAAAAAAAGAGCCTAGATATCATCTTTCAAGAAATTATCAAGGAGAATTGCCCTGATATTCTAGAGCCAGAGGGTAAAATAGAAATGGAAAGAATCCACAGATCACCTCCTCAAATAGATCCCAAAAAGAAAACTCCTAGAAACATTGTCACCAAATTCGAGAGCTCCCAGGTCAAGGAGAAAATACTGCAAGCAGCCAGAAAGAAACAATTTGAGTATTGTGGGAAAACAATCAGGATAGCACAGGATCTGGCAGCTTCCACATTAAGGGACCAAAGGGCTTGGAATATGATATTCCAGAGGTCAATGAACCTGGGATTAAAACCAAGAATCACCTACCTAGCAAAACTGAGTATCATGCTCCAAGGCAAAATATGGACTTTCAATAAAATAGTGGACTTTCAAGCTTTCTCAGTGAAAAGACCTGAGCTGAATAGAAAATGTGACTTTCAAACACAGCAATCAAGAGAAGCACGAAAAGGTAAACAAGAAAGAGAACTCATAAGGGACTTACTAAAGTTAAACTGTTTTGTTTACATTCCTACATAGAAAGATGATGTGTATGATTCATGAGACCTCAATATCATAGTAGCTGAATATACATATATATATGTATACATATATATATATATATATGTGTGTGTGTGTCTGTGTGTGTCTGTGTACGTATATATGTATATATATGTGTGTGTGTATATATATATATATATACACACACACAAAGGACACAGGGTGAGTTGAATATGAAGGGATGATATCTAAAAAAATAAAATCAATTTAAGGGATAAGAGAGGAATATATTGAGAGAGGGAGAAAGGGAGAGATAGAATAGGGTAAATTATCTCGCATAAAAGTGGCAAGAAAAAGTGGTTCTGTAGGAAGGGAAGATGGTGCAGGTGAGGGGAAATGAGTAAGTCTTGCTCTCATTGGATTTGACCTGAGGAGGGAATACCATACACACTCAATTAGGTATCTTACCCCACAGGAAAGTAAGTGATAGCATGGAGGGCAGATAGGGGGAGGAAGTAATCAAAAGCAAACACTTTGAAAAGGGAGGGTGGAGGGAGAAAATTGAATAAAGGGGGACAGGATAGGATGGAGGGAAATATAGTTAGTATTTCACAACTTAACTGTTATGGAAGTGTTTGCATAATGATACATATGTTGCCTATGTTGAATTGCTTGCCTTCTTAGTGAGGGTGGGTGGGGAGGGAGGAGGGGAGAGAATTTGGAACTCAAAGTTCTAAAAGTAGATGATCAAAAAAAATTGTTTTGGATGCAACTGGGAAATCAGATATACAGGCAATGGCTTATAGAAATCTATCTTTCCCTACAAGAATGTAAGGGGAAAGTGGATGGAGGAAGGGAGTGGGGTGACGTAAGGGAGAGTTGACTGGGGAATGGGGCAATCACAATATATGCCGTCTTGGAGTGGAGCGGGGAGGATCGAAATGGGGAGAAAATTTGCAACTCAAAATCTTGTGGAAATCAATGTTGAAAAGTAAAATATTAAATAATAGAATAAGATTTTTTAAAAAAAATTCTGGATTGTAATACCTGTATATCATCTTGCTAATAAACTCACATTTGTCTACTATTTGATGGTCACAAAGTACTTTGTAAGCTTGATTTCATTTAACTTCACCACCAGTTGCTTAGGTAGTACAAATATCATTATCTCCAATTTGCATATGGAGAAAGGGAGGCTCTGAGCTAATAAGTAGTGGAGATGTCATTTGAACTCTGGCTTCCTAACTTTTTAGTCTGGTGATCAATAACAGCCTAATGTAGTTCAGATTAAGGACTCAGGACTCGATGCTTTATTTGGTCATAAACTTCCTTCGTAGCCTTTAAAATAATTTCTTGTCTTACTTCTGGGTCATTTTATTTGCAAATTTCCACTGTACCCTCCTCTCAAAAAAAGCATTGTTTATCATTACATCATCACCATCATCGTCATCATCCAGATACACTTTTACATATTTGGTTGCACCTACTATACTAAAGACGGGATCATGAGATGCGTGAAATAGGACAAATCCCTTTCCCTCCCTGGACCTCTGCTTCCTCATCTTGTAAAGTCAAAAGGTCAGAATTTATGAACTCTACTTTCTTTGAGCTAAAAAAAACCTATTATTCAGGGGCAAAATGGCCTCCATCCTTCAAGACTTCATCTTAGCGCAATCTGAAGTTGTCTGAATATCACATCCATAATAATTTTACAATTGATTTAAAGAAACAACCTGGATTAACATATCATTTAACCTCTTGAGGCCTCATTTTTCTCCTTCAAGTAATTGTAGGGTGTAGAAGGGAGTAGCCAAGATGATGTTGAAAGGTACCTTCTACCTCTGACATTCAGTTATTCTGTGAGTCAGATAACATTGGAATATGAATGTCTTCTTTTATTTAGCAACAGTAGAAAACTCTGGTGTCCTTTCGCTGTGGCCTCTGTGAAGTTGGCATTTCTATTCCTTGCATCCTCTTCTTCCCCACCCCCAACCTTCTCTGTTTACATTTCACTTGAGTTCTTTCACCCCCTCCCTCCTATAGTAAATTGTCAAGTCATGAGATCGTCCTTTGAAATGAGGTTTGATTTAGGATAACATTTCCAAGTCCCATAATGTATCCCTCCAGAGCCTCCATTAATGCTCGTTATCCATGGCAGAATGTTTGATTTCTAAATATAGGAATAAGGCAATTTTTTAGCTTCCTGAGGTTTTTTTCTTCCCTTTAGAGAAAGAAATGAACTCTGTTTTTTTTTAAAAAAAGACCAGTTTAAAAGTCTTTTTCTATGTACATTTCTTGTTGTTGTCCATCCTTCATTTTTGAAGAGGACCAATTACATGAGGAATGATGTCTTGATTTGCACATGAATTGTGATGACAAAGTCATCAGCCTCACTCTGTCTTCCTCAGTCATCAAAGTCCAGTGGCATGACAAAAGTCAAGATGACTGGTGATGGACCAGAATGCAGTGGATGACCTTGGCATCTTTGAAACCTGACCAAGCTCTGAGCACTCCACAGTGCCTGCTTCAGTTGCTTTCATGGTTATTGGAACAAACTGTTTTCATCTGCCCATTCCACCAGGAAAAGTCTTCATATGCTTGGGGTAGACATTCCTTTAACCCTGTCAGTTAACCTGAACCTTGTTATCTCATCTACCAACACAGTTTCCTACAGTGTGGTAATAAATACAATAAACATAAAGATAGGAACTGGGACACCGATCTGGGAGGCACTATGTATGATACAGGAAAAACAGCGATAGCCTTGAACTCAGGAAATTCAGGCTTCAGTTCCACCTCAAAAACTTAACAAGCCATGTGAATATGGATGTTAGTAAACCTTTCTGGGCCTCAGTTTCCTTATCTATACAATGAGATTGATAATATTTGTACTACTACCTCATTGCTCTGTTGTGAGGAATTGGTTTCACAAAAAAAAAAAATTGGTATGTGCATATGAGTTATCATCTAGATATTTTGAAGGTTATTTTGCCAAAATTCATTGCACGTTGTTTTGGTTAAAGAAAATTGGTGTTCTCAATCATTCCACTTCAAATCCTCTTCTCACTTTGTTCACATAACCCAAATCTTTGTTTCCAATTTCTCATTTCAGTTCCTACAATAGAGGATTTTAAAGTGTTCTTTTGAGAGGCTGGAGATAGTTGATTCTGCTAGTTGCGATTACCTAGCAGCTGATATTCACGTAGAATGTTAATGTTTTCATCTGATTCTCATCGTAATTATGTACAGTAGATAGTACAAGTACTATTACTTCCATTTTATGGATGAGGAAATTGAGGCTAAAAGAAATAAAAATGGCCTATAATATTAAATCTAACTCTAAATCTAGGACCTTATGACTTTTGTATAGTCCAAATCAATTTTGCTCAGATATAGACAACTGGCCTAAGCATTTTAAATTCTGTCTGACCATCCAAATAAACCCAAGTAATTTATAGGTACCCTGTAGACCCCTTAATCCAATCTGAAGAAATAGGCCTGCCCCCTGACATAGAAAGCAAGAGTACCTGGCCAGAAACCCATAAAACCTCTGAAAAGTAGGGAAATCTACTATGGCAGAACAGAGATCAGCAGACAGACCTGGATTGACACAGGGAAAAAGATAACAAAAATTCTCAAGTACCTATCAAGCAAGGCAAGTCAAGTCAAGTCAACAAGCATTTATTAAGTGTTTACGATGTTCCAGGCACTGAGCTAAAAGCTAGGAGTACAAATAGAAGCAAAAAGAAAGAAAGCCTCTGTCCTAGAAGTGCTTATATTCTCATGGGGGAGAAATAACAAAAAAGGAGGACAAACAGAAAATAAAAACGTGGTATGGGTAGAGCAAGGAGTATAATAATAGGGAAATTGTGGAGAAAGTATTCCAGAGAGTCAGGAATGAGAACCCAGAGAGGAATTAAGGAATTAATATTCCTGAGCCAGGAACCCTCCCTTAAAAAGGGTATTCTGGGGAAGAATGACAACTTAGAGAAAGAGGTCACTGGGAATTGTCTAGTGAGAGAAGCTTGCAGAGACGGAAGGATGTTCCAGGATGCAAAAGATACTGAAGCATAGTAGAGCAACTACTTCCAAGATGCCACACACATGTCTCTGAAAGCCTCGTTCTTTTAACCCTCCCACCCCATCTCCTGGACTTGGCCCTGTGGATTTGCTGTACCCATTGCTTGAACTACTTTGGCTTTAGACCACTTGTCTCTCTCAATCTACTTTGCATGTGATATTCAATAATCCAAACTTTCTGACCACTCAATCATCTAAATTCCACAGGTGCCTACACCCTCATGACACAAACCACTGACTCTGAGGTCTCCTATACTGATGAGCTCTTGTTCATTCCATTAGAAAAATAAGAAACTATTAGACCTTAAAAATGTTTATAGGGACAAGCAGATCATAATGATTTCTTCCCCCAAAATGTCAGCAAATGCTTAGCTGTTTAGCCTAACTAAATGACCTCAAATTATTCTTCCCTAATTCCCTGAGGTCTGTTGTCCCCCTGATGATCCCTGAAGAATCAGAACCCCCTACTTTGTCACCCTACCCAGAAATGGACCCCATAGTTTGCCCTCCCTCTTTATTCCCTTACCTTTCCTTCTGCTCTGCTCTCACTCTCTGTCCCCTAATCAATGTTTACTTTCCATTCCTTCAGGGTATTTCTAGGGTACTAAGGGTAAATGGAAAATAAAACTTAATACATATATCATAGCATAATGAGAGCAATCATTGTGGGGACAGAGAGCAAAATGATTTCTCCATGCGCCAGTCTTTGTCTCAGTGTTTTATTTAAGCAGGGTAAAAATCAAAACAAAATAAAACATTCAGACAAGACAATGACTGAGATATATTAAAGACATGGCTGAGGGGGGATGGAACATTATTTCTGTCTTCAAATTCAAATTTTTAGATGGGTTGTCACATCAAAATGGGATTCTATTTATAGTCTTGGAGAGCCAAACAAGAACTAATGTAGGCATAAGTCACAGGAAGGCAAATTATGAGTTGATTCAAAGAAAAAAATTCATTAATAGTTAGAATTACCCAAGAGTGTAATACTCTGACACACTGTTGAGGAGGTACAGGAATAGCTAGTTCCCTCATTACTGGAGGCTTTGGAAAGTAGGAAGATGACCCTTTATTGGGATGAAATAGAGAGGATTGGAGGAATTGGATATATTAACCTAGAAAAGAGAAGATTGGTGAGTGAATGTCACATAAATGCTGTTTTCATATATTTGAAAGATGTCCGTTTGTAAGAGGGATAAGACTTTTTCTGTTTTGCTCAGGGTCAGCACGGGGAACAACGGGTATATGTTGCTGAGAAATAAATTTCATATCTACGTAATGAAACCCATCCTAACAATTAGAGATTTCCAAAAATGGAATTGTTTGCTTCAGGAAGAATAGTAGTTTTCCAGTCACTGGAAGTCTTCACATAGAGACTAAACATTTGTCAGGGGTATTTTAATGGGCATCCTATTGACATATGGTATATATGACCTTAGAGAGTTCTTCAAATTCTGACATTCAATGATTCTATCAATTGGTTGGCAATATGGGTAATTCAATACAATAAAGTACCTGTTATGTGCAAGGCACTGTCCTAAGTTCTCAAGGTACAAATTAAAAAAAAAAAGATAGTCCTTGCCCTCAAGGAGCTTACGACTTATTAGAGGAAGGCAACACACAAAAAGAAGCTGAAAAGTGGGAATCAGTAGTCAACAAGGTACCATAGAAAGAGCCCTAGCTCTGAATTCAAAGGATGTGGGTTCCAATGTCATAAGTAGTGTTTACTATCTAAGTGATCTTGGCTAATTGATTTAGCCTCTCTATTCCTTAGTTTTCTTATCTGTAAAATGAGAGATTTGGGCTACATGATCACTGAGGCCTGCTCAAGTTCTAGCTCTGTGACTCCGTAGCCCAGTGACTTGTCATATAGGTGGTACAGGGCATTCATTATTCAGCTAGATGTTGCATTAGAAGACCTCTGAGATCCTTTCAAGCTTTGATGTTGTATGATTCTATGATTTGAGATAGTCAGGATTTTAGACTCAACAGACTGAAATTGCAGGATGAATTGCTGTTTTATAATAGCAATAATGAGCTTGGCATTTCTCAGCATGCTGTTAATAAATGGGAGGCCTATACTAGGTATGTGATTTTTGCTTTGTGCCAAAATTTAACTTCATGGTACATTAATTTGACACGAAGCACAACTTTCCATTAATAATTTCTGTGATGTTGACATTGCAATGCAAGGACAGTTTGTTAACTTGAAGTGCTATACCCTACCTCCTATACCTTGTAGCCTACATAATTTAGCAAAGTGCCATCTTTGATGACGAGAAGATGGGATCTGGTTTGGAAGCTGCTTGGAGTGGCAAAGGAGCTGGGAGGCAAGAGAGATCTTGGATCAAAGGCTACCATGTCTGGATTGGCAGTTATCACGTTTCATAGCTAACCCAGTATAAATATTCACCTTCTGCATATATACCAAAACTACCTTTCTGAAATTTAAAGCTAGAATGAGATGCCTGTAGATAAAGGTCTTTAACTTTAAGAGTTTTTAAATACTGCCATCTTATTCACCTTTGTTGAGGGCAGCTAGTTGCATCATAAAAAAGTTCTGGGCCTGGAGTCAGGAAGACCTCAGTTCAGTGCCGGCCTCAAACATTCATTATGTATGTGATCCTTGGCAAGTCACTTAATCTCAGTTTCCTAATCTGTAAAATGGGGCTAATGATAGCAGTTACCTTTCAGGATTGATGTGAGGGTAAAATGAGACAACATTCATAAAGGGCTTAGCACAGTATCTGGAACATAATAGGTACTATATAAATGCTAGATATTGTTATTATACCTTTATAAATGTTATATATTATTATTATACCTTTAGTCCACTGAAGAAGTTAACTCTAAAGCAAAACATTTCAGCCCACTGGGAACTTTGAAAGCTGATTTTCAGAAATGGTCTAGTTTTAGAACAGCAACTAACACCATATGCTACAAAAAGCTCCAAATGGATATATACTTCTCTTCTGCCTTTCTTACTTCCTTGGTCTTTTTCACATATTATATTCCAAGTCCTTCTTTTGGTAGGACCAGTCTTGCTGAAGTCCATTCTTTGTTAACTGGCTGAAAATGAAATCAAGGATTCTGTGAAAGAGAGTCACAAGAGTAAGCCAAAATGAATGTCAAGTCAACAAGTGTTTATTAAGGGCTTCTTATATGGCTGGCACTGTGCTCAGTGCTTCTAATATAAATGTAAGTCAAAAGCTAGGCAGCCCTTGTCCCTATGGAGCTCATATTCTAGTGGGGGAAACCAAGTGTAAAAGAGATGGAAAGCTGGGGTGGAAGGGAGAAGGTTCCCATGTAAGAGAATGGTGGTGTAGGCCGGAGAGTCAGGAGTGGAACCAGGAAAGGAGTGAAGTAGTAAGTATGACTGTCCTGGGCACATCTTTGGAATGGAGATTCCAAGGTACTGTCTTAAACTCTTTGGCTCAAGTTCACATTGGAGGTAAAGGGGAATGGGGAAAAATCTGTTATTATGATTGTTTCCTGAGCTCCATTTAAAAATCCAATAGTTTCTTACCCATGGAATATAATGGATCCAAAAAATGACCAAAGTCAATAATATTCAATGTTGGCAGGGTTGTGGAAAGACAGGTGAGTCAATAAGGCAATAAACACAACATCAACGATAATTATGAATATACCTATGTAGTTCTGTATTACAGAGTATGAGAGAGTCTCCATAAAGTAGGTAGAAAGTATAACATTTATTCAGACACCAAAGAACCATATCCTATAAGCAAATGTTCAGCTCCCACAGCCAGTCAGTCTACTTTGTCATAACAGCAAGGAACTTAAAACATGATATCACAACATGGAGCCTCGCCAGTCCAAAACTTCTCTGACCCCCTGATGGGATATTCCCCAAATACAAAATCACAGTACAGCTAAGTCAGACTGTTCAGCTCTATCACAATAGTGCCCATTAGCAGCAATTAGCTGCCATAACTACTCTCTCTCTCTCTTTCTCTCTCAGCATTTCCTGTGACATAACTTCCTTTTGCTGTCAGGAAACTTTCCCACCATATGTGACATAGGCTTCCTGTGATGTAAGAAGGTCACATGGCCTATTAATGGGTGGGAAAGATCTTAAAATCTAAATTGCTGCTGCAACAGGTATACTAATATGCTGTTGTCAGAACTGCAAATTGCCCCAAGCCTTCTATAAAACAACTAGGCATTATTCTAACCGACTAAAATGAGTATATCCTTCAACATAGAAATTCCATTGCTATGCATAAAGCCCAAGGAAGTTCAATATTAAAAAAAGTGTTTTATACAACAAAATACATAGAGCAGAACTTTTATAGTAGCAATATCTAGAAATAAAAGAGGTGTTCATCATTTGAGAAGTTATTAAATAAATGGTGTGACTAGATGTAATGGAATATTACTTTTCCATAAGAAAAAATTAATGTAAAGGCTATAAAAAAGCATGAGTAGACATATTAACTAATATAAATGGGAATAAGCAGAAAAACACTACACACAGTGACTACAACAATGAAGGTGGAAAGTAAAAAAAAAAATGAAACTGATATTGTATAGGTAACAACTAAACCTGATCCTGAAGAAGGTATGAGATAATTAAACTCCTCTTCTTTGCAGAGGTGAAGACATAATGTGTGTGTATATGTGTGTGTGCGTGTGTGTGTGTGTTGGTATGTGTGTGTGTTTAAAACATTGCATATGCTGCCACTCTTGTATTCATTTATTTTGCTAAACTTTTTTCTCTCGGTCTGTGTGTGTGTGTGTGTGTGTGTATGTGTATTTACATATATCTGTTTTATCCTTTGGCATAGGGAATGACTATCTGATGATAGGGTAGAGGGATGAATTTGGAAAGGAAAGTCATATCAAAATGGATGCCACACAATGATCTATTTCCCTCAACTACCAGGACCTGATCAGGCTTGGCAGAACTAGAACAAGGCCAACTCTGTGGAGAGATGAGCATTAAGGATTCATCATAAACTGTTTCAGTAAAGAGTGAGCACAATGATGTTGGGTTGCTGGGGAAGACTTTTCAGTCATACATATGCTCCTCCCCAATTTGTTCTGACATTATGACCAACCTAAATAATATCTCTAACTGGATTTAAGAAGCAAAACAGGAGGTGGACACAGGCTGGAAGTTAGTTCCCAGGTCAAGAAGATGAAAGCCAAATCACTTGACAATGGGAAATATCTGGTACCTTTTCATGTGGGGAGAAGTTGAATCTCCAGAGCCTCTGCCACACTGAAGAGAAACCTTATAACTGCCCTCAGTTGTACTATGTCAAGGCTTTTGCATTAAATACAAACCTTATATGCATATGGCCACTCATTCAGCCCAGAAGACCTACCAGAGTACGTATTGTGAGCTGTTCCATCAGAAAGACCATTTGCAGAATCACCTGTAGACATATAATCCCCATAAGTAGGTCATCCAATGTCCAGTGTCTGGCAAGAACTGTAACATAAACCTGGGCTATTGGTAGTATGTGCCCAAGAATGCTGCCACTAGTGGCAATCTTAGCCGCAAGGTATGTGTCAAAACCTCTGCAAATACCCAGGTTCTGCTGGAGCACACTCAAAGAGAGCTTCAGGCAGGGTTAAGGAGAAGAAACATTCCTGTGATGATTGTGATTGGTGCTTCTATACCAGGAAGAATATGATGAGACACCTGGTAGCACATATAGGGCACAAAATCTCCCTTTGTTGATATTGTTCCCAGATGTTTGTAAGGACCATAATTCAGCACGTAAATAAGTGACACTTAGAAAAATTACTGAAAATAAAGGCAGAACCAGTAGAAATGTTGAGACTCCTCAGCTGCAGCTCCTCAATCACAGTGAAAGAGTTCAGCCCAGGTCTGTGTGTGATATTCAGGGACATGATAGGGGTAACACCTTCTCAAAGATGTTACCTATGGGCATGTTGAGCACCTAACTTTCGGCTAAGGTCATGGATGCCCCATTCTCTGGTTAAAAAATTTTGGCCAATTTTCCTATGAAATCTTCCTCACATAGACTGACATACTATAATCCACATAGTCACAAAGAGTCCAACAAAACTGAACAACAACATAACTTCCAGTAATTCCTTGGACAGAATGGGCAGGAGAAAGGGCCTCCTTGTTTCCTTCCCTGACTTACTCATCCCTTCTGTACTACTACTCTGTATCAGTGTTGTGAGCAATTATACCATTTACACAGTTGATTCAGACAAATCTTTTCAGAGCATTTCATACCTTCTTTGTAAACAAAAACAAACAAGCGAACAAAGGAAAAACCCCAGCTCCTTAATTGAAATACTCTGCTCAGGAAAACCACATTGCACCATACACACTGGGCTCTAGACTACTACTCTTGACACATCAAGCCAGCCCCTACTGCGTGTAGGGTTAATACAACTGTATCTGTCAGTTGAAGCTATTTAAATTATTTACTGTATCATGGGCTCACTAATGAGAATAAATTAATACAGTAATTAAATATGCAGTAGGAAACTGGTACAGGTCCAATTTGTGAAAAATGCCTGTGTCAGCAGGCAGCAGATAATTATCACTGGTGGGAGACTATAAACATTTTTTAAACTTTTGCTCTGATAGCCAAGATCTCAAACTGCTCTTGAAATCTGGCATACACCTACACTTGGCGAATTGACTTCTATTCACTACACGGCTTCTCACACACCTCCTCCCAATTCTCAGCAAAATATAAGCCTGAGTAAAATATTTCTCCTAAAATTTGGCATTTGATATTGATACGTGAATTGAATGGTGGCAGGTAGTTGACATTTCAATATGTATTCCAGACACATAAAGTCATATACTGTGTTATTTACTAATCACAGGCAGGTACTGGTTAGTAAAAGCACTGTATTGTTAGTGGATGGACTATTTCTTTCATGACTAAAGAGAGAGAATACAGCTCTTTTAGTTGCTGTCCCAAGACACAATCTTATTTATTCTACTGTTGAAACCATAAGGTCATGCATCATTTCCAGAGAACAAATATGAAAGTAAATAGTCTTTTTCTCTTCCCTCCCCTTGTAAGAAAAAAGATGTGACCAGGGTGAAAGGCACTGCTTTGAGTCTTTAGAATGATCACAAGATACCCACTAACTGCCCTAGATGTTGCAACTATGATATTTTCTTGTCACTGTGGACCCTGGTTTGCTAAGGATGAGGAGTTGCAAAGGATGAGCATAATTGGCAGTATCTGTGCTAAAGTTTGGGAAAGCTAATGAGAGGAGCAGGGAGATAAAATCTGGGCACTTTTATTTCTGAGGGAAAGGAGACCTCCATCTCTTAAAAGTGTAGGCATCCTACTCAAGGTGATCTCCATGAAGCCTTCCTTGATATGCCAGTTAGCAATAAACTTTCTTGCTTGCCCCTCTCTTTCTCAAAGGACACGATACAGAATATTCTTATCGATTATTATATTCATTTTGTATGTGTCACTTCCCTGTATAGATTGTAAATATCTGATCAAAAGTTTGTATATCTGTCATACAGAATGCTGCAGAGGTATTCAATAAATGTTGATTTTTGTTGTAGTTTCAAACTCTATTTCAATTATTCAGTTTTCTTCACTTTAATTTAACTGATTCCACATACTCTTCCTATGGTTCAGTTAGTTATCTCTGACTACCATATAGACAGAAGCAGCTGTTATAAAACTTGTTTTCCTCAAGTTTTCTCTGTCCCAAGTAGGTTACAAATTTCACTTTAGAGACCATCAAATCTAACCTCCTATTTTACTTTGAGGAACTATAATTTAGAGAACTAAGACTCAGAGAAGTTAAATGACTGACTTAGATAGGTGGCACAGGGGATACAGTGCCCATCCTGGAGTCAAGAAAACATATTTCTAGGTTCAAATGTAGCCTCAGACACTAGATATGTGACCCTGGGCAAGTCATTTAACCCTGTTTATCTCAGTTTTGTCATCTGTAAAATAAGCTGGAGAAGGAAATGACAAACAATTCTAGTTTCTTTGCCAAGAAAACCCCAAATGAGGTTACAAAGATTAGGACATGACTGAACAACAAAAAGAGTCCCACAAGTAGCTAATAGTATAGCTGGAACTTCAACTCAAATCCTCTGAATCTAAGTCTAGTAAGAATATTCACTACCACACTCCTTCCCCAAAATTCGACCCTATATATTGAGCTTCCTAATCTTCCCAACTCTATACCTGAGGATCCCATAGATC
Source organism: Trichosurus vulpecula (assembly GCF_011100635.1). NCBI lineage: Eukaryota > Metazoa > Chordata > Mammalia > Diprotodontia > Phalangeridae > Trichosurus > Trichosurus vulpecula. The sequence continues at coordinate 193,766,744 of NC_050575.1, forward strand.
TTTATCTATTTGTTCCTTTTGGTGGGATAGATGAAAGTCTAAGGAAGAGGAGGTTCTTCTATTTGACAAAGCAAATTCCTCTGCTTAGGCTCTAAAAACTTGTTCTTCTAGCCCTCTTGTAAATCTTGCTCCCCTAATCATTCCCTCCATGTCTCATTTTCGATCTGTTTCTTTCTCCTTATCTCTTCTATGAAACCAACATATATGCCTAGGCCCTAAAAAACAAAACAAAACAAACAAACAACAACAAAAAAAACTAGCTTGACACTGCCATTAGCTCAAACTATGATCTTATATCTCTCCTTCCTGTCATTGCAGAGCTACTAGAAAGAGTTGATTATTTTTCATACCTTTCCCTATTCACTCACTTCTCAATCCATTATAATCAGGGCTTTGATCCCATCCCTCTACTGAAATTATTTTCCCTAAGGATAACAACAATTCTACAATTCAGATGCATGACATGGATGATGATCCATAAAAAAAATAGAGAAAAAAGATAGGAGTGTCAATGAGAGATTGAAGGGGATACAGTAAATGGGTATGACATGGTTGCATATTCAGCTAAGAAGACAGAAATAGTCAAGAGGTAGCAGGGGACTCAGAGATAAGAGTCACAAAAAATAACAGAGGAGAAATACATTTATATGTATGTATATACATGCATATATATGCATATATGTATGTGTGTATATATACATGTACACATATATACATATACATACATACATATACATACATACATACATACACATACACACACACACACACACACACACACACACACACACATATATATATATATGAAGGGATGTCGGTAATGGTTAAATAAGTGTGACAGATTTTGCAAATGGAGAAATTGAGACCCAGAGAAGTTGTAACTTGCCAAAAGGTACATAGATAATCAATCAATCAACATGTGCTTATTAAGCAAATACTCTAGATTAAACTCTATATTCTCCCCTGGAAAATAATAAAGGAAAAAAATGAAAAGAATTCCTGCTGTCATGGAACTTACATTCTGTCAGGGGAGCCAGCATGTACTAATAGAAATATATTTAAATATGTACAAAATAATTACAAGGTAATTTGAGAGGGACAAAGCTCTAGCATTTGGAGAGGCTAAGGAATGCCTGTTGTGGAAGTTGGTACTTGAGGAAACTCGGGATTCTAAGAGGCTGAGGCAAGGATATTTTATTTCAAGCATTAGGATCAGCCTCTGCAGGGTCACTGAAACAGCAAATGGAGTACTGTTTATGACAATCAGCAATGGGAGGCCTGTTTGGCTGGACCATAGAATATATGAAGGTGAGTAATATATAATAAAGCTGGAAAAATAGGTTACAGTAAGTTGTGGAGTGCTTTAAAGACTAAACAAAGGAATTTGTATTTCATCACAGAGGTAATGAGGTGCCATTGAAGTTTATTGAGTAGATAAATGGGTGACATAATCAGCTCTGAGTTGTAGAAATATCACTTTGGAAACTTAGTGGAGAATGGCCTGGAAACGTGAAAGACTGGAGGCAAAGAGCAATTAGCAGGCAGATGCAATAGGTCAAATGATAGATGGTGAAACTTTAAATCAGTATGGTGGCCATGAGGATGGAAAGAAGAGCACAGATGTACAAGCTGGGCAACAAGACATTGTCACTCATTTGAGATTGGTCAATGAGAGCCCGATCTTTATGAGCATGTGCAGTGAACTTTGCCTGACGCAATCGCCTATGTGGATGTCAGTATATTTATAGGCATTCTATGCCTGTATTTGGTTCCTGAAGGAATCCCTTGTTTCAACAATCTGGCTAGCTGCTGTTGTAGGGGAGAAAGACCAACACAAGCCCAACAACAAGAATGCTGCCAAAGCCCAGGTTTTTTTGATCTGCTTTACTAAGGAAAGCAACTTTAAGGGGTTGATAATCTCACTTTAATCCAGCATACAAATACCACTCTCTTAGTTCAGGGGAAAAAGCCAGCACCCTGAACTTCAGAGCAAATACAAACAAATTACGAACATTGACAAACAGACCAAATACAATTCATAGTTACCAACATCTAAGTTCAGTCCGAGAGCTCACAACAAGGGTTGGCCCAGAGTCACAAGAGCCACCACAGCTGTGGGTAAGAGCTCCAAAAAATAGAAAGCCAACCCCTGGTTTTATATCTTTTTCAGGGTCTAAGTCGCATGTGCGACTCACCCACATGACCTAAAATTTTCACAAAGATACGACTTAAACCCATGTGGTCTAAAAGCCTCTGATGTCCCAAACATGTCACTCAAACCATGTAAACCAGGCCCTCCCCTGAGGCAAAGGAGGTCACCAAGGACTCCCAATCTAATCCAGGAAAACAAAGGTCAAACTCTTCAAGCACACTTGGTTGAACTGAGTGCTAAGAGCCCATTTTGATTGCCAACATACCCCTGAGGCAAGAAGCAGAGGGATCTAGTGCTTAGGGCTCCGATCCTACAGGTGAGAAGTCTCTTGTTTAAAATACATTTCTTGGGTTAGAATCTGGAGGTGATAAAGTTTGAGAATAAGGTCATGGGCTTGATCCTAGAGGTGACTAGTGAGATATGTAACATGTTGGTCTTGGACTAGATCCAATCCAACAAGAACTTTGTCCTCTATTCAGACTGGTGGTATCAGAGAATAGAACTGCTGTACTGATATGGTGCATGGCAATAGATCCCAGCAAATTCAAGATTTCAAAATAAGATTTTTTATTCCAAATCTAGTCCAGTTTACAATGAAATCTCATTTCCAGTTGTCTTTTCTCAGTCCCAATATTGCTTCATTCTTCTGTTGCTTTTAAACAATACTGGCCATTTCTTTCTCTCTTAACTTCAACGAAAATGATTTCACCTGGTTCTCTTATCTACCTTTGCAGTACCTTTTTTGAGACATAATCCATTTCTCAGTGCTTAAATATGAATGTCCATCTATCCTAAGTCCTTTTTTCACTCTATGCTCTCTTTCTTGGTGATCTCTTCAGGAATCATAGGGTTTATTATCATTTCTATTTAGATGACTCCCAGATTTGCAATACCAGCCATAACCTTCCTCCTGAATGCCATTTCACACTTCCAACTACCTGGAGGACAGTTTTCCCTAGATGTTCAATGATTCAAATTCAACATGTATCCAACAACCTCTTTATCTTTCTATAGAGGGTTCATCTCTCTTCCAAACTCTTTTCCTACCCTCTCAGGCTTCTATGTTTAAAATCTTAGAACCATCTTTGACTCTTTTTCCTTCTTTCTTACCACCTATATGCAGTACATTGCCACATCTTATAATCAATCAGTACTCAATAGCAGTGCTCCAACATATCCCTTTCTTTCCATTCACAGTTCTCACCCCATGCCTGAGACCTTCTCACTTCCTGCCTGTACTATTATAACAATATCCTAAGTGGTCCTCTTGTTTCTAACAACTGTCCTCTTCAATCATTTCTCCACACAGCTGCATAGGTAGGGTTTCCAAAAAGTCTTAGTAGAGTTTTAAGCTTATTAAAACTTATTTCATTTAAACCTATTCAAGGTTAAAACTGCACCAAGACTTTGGTGACAACTTATATATCAGATCATATGACTTATCCACCAGAAATCTTTCAGTGGGCCATTGCCTGTAGTATAAAATACAAACTCTTTGGCCTAGCATTTAAGCTTCTTTTCAATCTGGTCCCCACATATTTTTTCAATCTTATCTCACATGACTTCCTTTTATATTCTATGTCCCAGCTCATTGAACATATACCACTTGGCCTCCAAACTTGACATTCCATCTTCATGCTTCCATGCAACTGACAAAATCATCTTCCATGCCTTCAATCCATTCTCTCCACAGCACTACTTCTGAGTTCTTGCTTTGTCTCAATTCAGCATTACCTTCCCTATGAAGACTTTCTTTATGCTTCCAATTGTTAATGTTTTCTTCCTCCTTTGTATGGCCTTGTATTTGCTTATCTGTGCATAGACTGAATCTGCCTTTGTCGAGACTAGGGTCTGGTCTACTTTTCTCTTTCTTTTCTTAGGGCCTAGAATAGTACTATATACAAATTAGACACTAAGTATTTGTTGAATTGAATTGAATTGTGTCTTTTGCATGCATGTTATGCACAGTTTAAAATATGAAAAGATAGGCAGAAAAAAATCCCTTTGGGGACTGATTTCACAGCTGTTTGTCAAAGAAGGATCTTCAGATTCAGAGAAGCAATGTAACCATAGGTGATAAGAGCCATATCAGTTTTTAGGACACTTAGAAGTTCTGAGATAGTGAGCAGCGTGCCAAGTGTTTTCAAACAAGCTAAGATTAGAAGAGATGAAATCCAAGAATCCAACATGAAGGACTTCATGACTTCTGAAAGCAGATTTTGGAAATGAGTATTGAAATGTAGATGAGGGAAGAAAGTAGAGAACACTTAATGCATGAAGGTAAAAGGACAAATTTACACTGAGGTGATGCTTCCTAAAATAAGGAAAAGACGATTTAGATGCTTCTTTGTCCTTTTGCCAGGCTCCCTTATTTGATATCATAGTACTTTATACTTCTCTTATGTACTTAACACATTCTGTTTATGTCGTATTTATCTGTGTACATATTTTAGGCAGTTAGGTCATCCAGTAGACAGAGCTCTAGACCTGGAGTCTAGAAAACCTGTATTTAAATATAGTGTCAGACTCATTGTGCAGTCAGGGCAAGGCACTTAACCTCTGCCTAACTCAATTTCTTCATCTGTAAAAAGGGGATAATTAAACCACTTATCTCCAAGTGTTATTGTGAGGATCAAATGATAGAATATTTGTAAAGTACTTTTTTAATTTTAAAATTCTTTATAAATTTAGCTATTCTAAATGTCCTAATCCCTCTATATTTCAGAATTGGACTCATATCTTATTTATTTATTTTTATATCTTTTCTAGTTCCCATACAAGAGCATTATTCTAGAAGGTTGTTGATAAATGTTACATGAGTAAATATCCTCCCCATCCTCCTTTCTTAGAACTAGTTGTAATATTGACATGTGGTTTTCCTGAAGGGGAAACATCTATGGAGGATGGCTTCACTCAGTTGCTTGTCCGAGCCCATTCATTCCACAAATATTAATTTAAAAAAATTCTCATGGCATGAAAAGTCCTCTGCTACACTCTAGAGAAGATAATATGTTTAATCAAGATGTGGTCCCTGCATGAGACAAAATTATTAGATTTGAGAGTATATACAAGCACCCATCAGTTTTCATTGATGGAATCTATTCTGGCAAGAAAACAAAAGGAAAAAAGGGAAAGTTTTATTAATGTTTTTCCTTCCCTTTCTCCACATGCACTTTCCATCAAGGCAAAGCCCTTCAGAGGTATAATACTGCTCTAAGTGGTCTGGTATATGAGGTAAAAGAAGGCTGAAGGGCTCTGCCAGGTTGATTTCTCTTCCAGCATAGTGCTTTCTTCTCAATACTCATTATTTTTAATTGCTCTTTTCAGAGATCCTGAAACCTGTTTCCCTTGGATTCCTCATTATTCATCTTAAAGCACAATCTGATTTGCTTCACTAGAAAAGAAGAAAAAAATCCATGTTCCATAATTTGAAAGATGCAATACACTATCACAGGGTTTATACGTCTTCAAAGCCCAGCAGGATGCAGATTGGAACACAGGAGGGAGTTTCATAGAGTTGTTACATACACAAACACTGGGCCTGCCAGCCAGCTCCAGGGAGGACCACCACAGGCCAGTAAAAATTCTGCAGTTTGGGTTTTGATTTAATCACCAAGTATCCACCATGAAGCAGAACCATCCAAACTCCTGTGTTCCTGTTTCCTAGGTGTCCACATTCAGAGACTGGAATTATAAGAGAAGAATATTATTATTGAATCTCTAATGCTGAAAGTAACGTTAGAGACCACCTAGCCCAAATGCTCAACCAATGCAGGAGTGTCCTGAAGGCCAGTGTAATGGAGTGGTAAAAGCCCTAGGTTTGAAGTCAGAAGACCTGAGTGCAAATCCCCAGTTTAACTACCTAGCTGTGTGAACTTGATCAAGTTGCCTAACATTCTTGCTCTCAGTTTGCTCATCTGCAAAATTGAAGGGGTTGGATACTTGCTAAGGCCCTTTCCAGATCCACATTTGTGATTCTATGATATAGCCTGAAGAAAGATTGGACCACTAAATGTATAAATAGGGTGTCCCAAAAGTCTTAGTGCAGCTATATCTTTAATAAGGTTATTAGTAATAGTAATAAATAAGCTTAATAAGTTTATAAATAATAAATAAACTTATTAAGCGTACAACTGTACTAAGGTGTAATAAGCTTCATAACCTTATTCAGTTTAGAATCGCACTAAGACTTTTGGTATACTCTGAATAGTTATTTGAGTAGCGTCCTTAGTTTACAAACTGCAACAAAAATTCTGAGTATAGACTTCAACTCCTAACCTGCCTGGGCCTATCATAAGCCCCTTTATTCTATTCCTGAAGTGGTGGCACACTGGTCAGAAACAAAAACAAAAGTTCACAAATATAATGGATATAATTAAAGATACTCTCAAAGTACATAGTTTCCAAACCCATGGCGGGACTTCTCATTCTTCTTCCCTGGAAGGAAGGAGATATGGGTAGTTAGTTAATACTACAATAGAAAGAGTGATTTGAATTCAAATCCCAGTTCTGACATTCACTAACTATGTGATAAGAGATGAAGTCACTTCACTCTCCTTAGTGTGGCACTTGAGGTTTTGAAATAATTGCACTTCATAAAACTGTTTGTATATCATAAAGCTAAAATAATTAAATCTATTTCTATTATGGTCACTAACCTATTATACATACAATTATTTTTTAGTTGAGTATAATAGTGTATCCTATTTCCATAGTTACATGGTTTATAAAACATTTTTTATACAGTAACCTTTTAGGTAGACTGTATAAGCGGCATGATATTCATTTATACAGACAGAGATACTGAGGTTCAGTAAGGTGAAATGACTTATCCAGACTCACAAAGTTGTAAACCAATTGAGCAGGAATTCATACCCACATATCTAGGCTTCATATTCAGTCTCTTTAAGTTGTGAGGACTCTCAGATTCAAAAACAAATGTCTTATAAACATTGCCCATTAATATTTTATCAATCTTCCTCATCATATTTTTTTTTCATCAAAATTGAAATGATTCGGGGTCTGAGCCAAGATGGTGGCTGGAAAGCAGGAACTTGCTTAAGCTCTACCCCAAATCCCTGCAAACACCTGCAAAAATGGCTCTGAACAAATTCTAGAGCTGTAGAATCCACAAAAAAGCAGAGGGAAACTAGTCTCCAGCCCAGGAGAGCCTGAACAGTCTCTGGGAAGGGTCTATCACATGGTGGTGGGAGTGAAATGCAGCCCAGCATGAGCCATGCCAGGACAGACCAGACCTGGAATCGCCCAGCCAGAACAGGCCTTAGGGCCATGAATCAGTGAGCTGTGGCAGTTACCAGACTTCTCAACCCACAAAGGCCAAAGAGCAGGTTAGTGGGAAAGTGTGGGATTGAGGTTAGAGGGGTCCAGCCCCATCCCTGGGGGTGGCAGAAGTGGTGCAGCAGTGGCAGTGGCAGTGGCAGCAGCAGGAAGATCCTGAGGCTGCTTCCAGAGCTCCAGCATCAGCTGCTTCCCGAATCCCTGGCTCACACTGTGGAAGGAATTAAGCGGCAGATCAGAGTGGGAGTGCAAGGAGCACTTTGTAGGCACGGAGGCAAGTTCTCTTGCTGTGCCTGCTTGGATCTGGATGGTTATCCTGATTGGCAGCTCTTGGGGAAGGAGGAGCACTGCTGTGACAGAGCCTGCGGTGACAATGGAGTAGAAGTAGCTCTGAAAACAGCAGCGCTTGGGCCCTAAAGCTTAGGACAAAGTACTCTATACTCTACAAGAAGTCACAGCCTGACAAAAAGCTCAAGGGTCAAGTAGTTGGCTGGAAACATGAACAGGCAGTGAAAATGAACTCAGACTCAAACTCTGACTCAAAATCAAACACTAGATTCCTTTTTTGGTGACAAAGAAAAGCAAAACATAAAGCAAGAAGAAGTTAACAAAGTGAAAGAGCCTATATCAAAAACCTCCAAGAAAAATGTGAATTGGTCTCAGGCCATGGAAGAGCTCAAAAAGGATTTGGAAAAGCAAGTAAGAGAAGAAGAGGAAAAATTGGGAAGAGAAATGAGAGTGATACAAGAAAACCATGAAAAAACAACTCAAAAACTTGCTAAAGGTTGCCCCAAAAATACTCAAGAAAATATCACCGTAAAGAATAGACTAACCCAAAAGTCAAAAGAGCTACAAAAAGCCAATGAGGAAAAGAATGCCTTGAAAGGCAGAATTATCCAAATTGAAAAGGAGGTCCAAAAGACCAGTGAAGAAAATACTACCTTAAAAATTAGATTAGAGCAAGTAAAAGCTAGTGACTTTATGAGAAATCAAGATATAAAACAGAACCAAAGGAATGAAAAAATGGAAGACAATGTGAAATAGCTCATTGGAAAAAACACTGACCTGGAGAATACATCCAGGAAAGATATTTTAAACATTATTGGACTACATGAAAGCCATGATCAAAAAAAAGAGCTTAGACATCATCTTTCAAGAAATTATCAAGGATAACTGCCCTGATATTCTAGAGCCAGAAGCTAAAATAGAAATTGAAATAATCCACCAATCACCTCTTGAAAAAGATCCCAAAAAGAAAACTCCTCGGAATATTGTCACCAAATTCCAGAGTTTCCAGGTCAAAGAGAAAATACTGCAAGCAGCCAGAAAAAACAATTTGAATATTGTGGAAACATAATCAGGATACTACAAGATCTAGCAGCTTCTACATTAAGGGATCAAAGGACTTGGGATATGATATTCTGGAGGTCAAAGGAGCTAGGATTAAAACCAAGAATCACCTACCCAGCAAAACTGAATATAACGCTCCAAGGCAAAATATGGACTTCAATAAAATACAGGACTTTCAAGCTTTCTTGATGAAAAGACCAGAGCTGAATAGAAAATTTGACTTTCAAATACAAGAATCAAGAGAAGCATGAAAAGGTAAATAAGAAAGAGAAATCATAAGGGACTTACTAAAATTGAACTGTTTGGTTTACATTTCTACATGGAAATATGATGTGTATAATTCATGAGACCTTTCTCAGTATTAGGGTAGTTGAAGGGAATATACATAGGCAGAGGGCACTGGGTGAGTTGATTATGAAGGGATGATATCTAAAAAAAATAAAATTAATGGGTGTGAGAGGAATATATTGAGAGAGGGAGAAAAGGAGAGATAGAATGGGGTAAATTATCTCACATAAAAGTGGCAAGAAAAAGCAGTTCTATTGGAAAGGAAGAGGGGGCAAGTGAGGGGGAATGAGTGAATCTTGCTCTCATTGGATTTGACTTGAGGAGGGAATAACATACACACTCAATTGGTTATCTTACTCAACAGGAAAGTAAAGGGAAGGGGATAAAAAATGGGGGATGATAGAAGGGAGGGCAGGTCAGGGGAGGAGGTAATCAAAAGCAAACATTTTTGAAAAGGGACAGGGTCAAGGGAGGAAATTGAATAAAGGGAGAGAGGATAGGATGGAGGGAAACAGATTTAGTCTTTCACAACATGAGTATTGTGGAAGTGCTTTACATAATGATACATGTCTGACCTATGTTGAATTGCTTGCCTTCCTAGGGAGGGAAGAGGGGAGAGAATTTGGAACTCAACATTTCAAAAGCAGATGCTCAAGAAAAAGTTGTTTTTGCATGCAGCTGGGAAGCAAGATATATAGGGAATAATCCACAGAAATCTGTCTTGCCCTACCAGAAAGTAAGGGGGAAGGGAATGTGGGGGGAGTGGGGTGACAGAAGGGAGGGCTGACTGGGGAATGAGGCAATTAGAATATATGCCATCTTGGAATGGAGGGAAGGGTAGAAATGGGGAGAAAATTTGTAACTCAAAATCTTGTGGAATTCAGTCTTGAAAACTAAAATATTAAATAAAAATGATAAAATAAAATGAAAAAAGTGAAATGGTTCTTTTTAAAATTACCAAATTAATTTTAATTGTCATATATCTAATGGCCTCTTCTTGAACTTAATTCTTTCTTGAACTCCCTCCCCCCCACCAGCATTTGACCTTGTTAAACACCTTGTACTCCTGCATAATAACTCTTCTCTGGGTTTTCATTACAATTAAATAGGCTTCAGTCTCTTTTTCTCAATCTTCAATAATTTCATATCCATTCATTGTGAGTGTCCCACAAGGCTCTGTCCTGGTCCTCTTTTTCTTTATTCCCAGTATTCTTTCATTTGATGATCTCAGTAGGTAACATGGGTTAAATTATTTTTTTTATGTGAATAATTCTTAGATCTTATATCCAGCCCTAGATTGTCTCCTGAGCTACAGTACCTCATAACCAATTGTGTTGGACAGCTCAAAGTGGATGTCTCATAAGCATCTTAAACTCAATATCTCCTCCCTAAAAAACAAAACAAAACACAATTATCTTTCCTCTAAAACTCTCTTATTTTTTCCATTACTCTGTTACTATGAAGAGGGCTACAATCCTCTCAGTCAAGCAGTCCCATTTTTTCTTGCTCACCTTAAAAATCTAATCCATTGTCAAAATCTAACTTCTCTACATCTCTCAAATGTGTTCCCTTTTCTCTACTTACAGCTGCTACTCTTGTCCTTGCTTTCATCATCTCTGCCTTAGTCTTCTGACTGGTCTCCCTTCTTCAAGTCTCTCCCATCTCTAATTCATCTCCCACTTACCTTACAACAGTCTTCTAAGTAACATTCACTGCTCTTAGCTATCTGGCCTTTTCCTAATTTTACAATCTTCTTACGTTCTACTCCTTTCCACATACTTAAATGACTTAACAAAAGTGATTTGCAGCTTAAACCACTACACAAATGCTGGCTCTTATTCCTACTGCTACTACTCCTCAATCTACACTGGTCCTCTCAATGTTGCATGTACATGATATGTCATATCCAATGCCTATACCTCTGTGGCCTTGCACTGACAGATCTCCTGGCCTTGAAGGGTATCCTTCCCACTCTCCTATTCTTAGACTCCCTGGCTTGCTTTAAGACTCAGCTCAAGGAATATCCAGTCCAGAAGACCTTTGTTTTCTCTTCCCCCTTTGCAGCCCTCAGTTGCTAGGTCCATCTGCTCAGCTTATGTTCCCTCTCTTCTGGATTTATGTTGCATGTTTTGATTTATATATGTTGCTTCCCTTATTAAAATGCAAGCTCCATGAGGGTCAGGACTATTTTTGCTGTTTTTATATATCTAGTCCTTAGAACTGAGCCAAGCATGCAAATCCTTTTTGATCGACTTAGATTCAGATTTAGAGTTTGATGATCTCTTAGCTTGTAACTAACTCAACTCTATCATTTTAAAGATGAGAAACTGAGGCCAAGAAAGGTTAATTGACTTGTTTATTATTGACAGGAACAATTTTCTTAGTTAGACTTTGAACCCAAGTCTTTTAGGCTCCTAGGAATAACCTGAACCACTATATCATACATAGGAATGTGATCAAAATGGTGAAAGGCCTTCAGTTCATGACATATGAGTATTGGTTGAAGGAACTGGGGATATGTAGAATGGAGAGGGGGTCAGACTTGATAACAATCTTGAGTATGTAAGGAACAGTCATTTATAAGATATATATATATATATACATATACATATATATATATATATATATATATATATATATATATATATATATAATTTTTGACTCTAGAAGGCAGAACTAGGAGAAATGAGTAGAAATTGTAGACAGGCAAAATTAAAGTTGTTGAAAAGAAAAATTTCCTATTATCCAAAAGTAGTACGGGTTGTCTGGGAAGGAATAAATTCCTTTTAATGATACCTTCATTTAGATGTTGAATAACCACTTCTCAGTGATGTTGTAAGGAAAATTATTATGCCTCAGACACTTAGTTGCCCTGTGACCCTGGGCAAGTCACTTAATCCTGTTTGCTTCAGCTTCCTCATCTATAAAATGAACTGGAGAAAGAAATGGCAAACCATTCCTGTATTTTTGCAAGGAAATTCCCAATTACACTCATGGCGAGTAGGACATGACTGAAATGACTCAACAATAACTATAAAAACACAAGATGAGCTAGATGGCCTATGAGGCATCTTCTAATTGACAGTCTGCAATTTTCTAACATTTTTCTTTATAATCTTCAAAAGACCTTTACTTCTCTACAGCTTTAATTCAATTATTATTTTTGTTTACTTCTTTATTTGTTTTAATTTTTTTAATTTTATTTTTAATTTATGGAATAAAAAAAAATTCCATAATATAGTACAATAGAAAGATAATTGTTCATGAAACTGCAAATTTATTATTCATAACTTGCTATTCCTTTCAAATATACCACAAAATTGTCATTTATATTTTTATTTTATCATTCTCTGTATATAAATTATATCCCCTCCCCCCTCTCTCTCGCATCCAAACTATACATGCTCTTGTATGTAGAGACTGTATCTTTTGTCATCCCGGGGATAGTGTTTTCATGCTCATAGAGGTTAGAACTAGAAGGCACCTGAAAGATCACTGAGGGTCAAGTCCTCATTTTACAGAATGGGAAATGAAGTGTACCATTTGCCCAGTATCACATAATTAGTGAATAGCAAAGATCAACTCCAAAGCCAGTATTCCTTTTCATTACTCCCCACTTTTTCTTCATAGCAGGTAAACAGTCAATGTTTGTTTAATTGAAAACTAAATAGAAATGAATTAAATGCTTAAATCTTTGCCTGCTACTCCACTGTCTAAGGAAATCACCAACTCTCATCCTTACCTTTGTGGCATGAAATGAAGTGACTGCATACACACCTCAAGAGCCTTGACAAAAAGTTGCTCATCAAAATTTTTGCCTTGGAATGCAAGTTCCTAGAGGGCAGAGAATGTATCTTACTTAGTATTTTCTATCTCTGACACTCAGCAGAGCCTTATGTATAACATATGCCTAATATATCTTGCTGAATTCAATCACTTGGGAAATTGAGTCCCTCCCTATGGCATAAACCATGAGGATTTAATCATGAAAACTGTGGCCAGGATTGACCAAAATAAAGTTCTCACGCTTGCTCTCTTCCCTACTGAGAGCACAATTGCTTCCCATAGGAAACCACATGCAATGTTTTCACAATCCTGGAATCCCCGAGTTAATTTTATGGCAGCCATTCCTCATGTCAGAACACCCACTGTTAGTTTGGAACATCTTTATTGCTTCAACAGTGAAAGTTGGTTTAGGTCAATTACATTAATAAGGTTAATAAGTTACATAGTGAAGTTTCATATGGCCAAGGTGAGACTGCTCATAACTCAATTAAAAGGAAAAAAGGTTAAAAGCTTTTAATTGGAGAACATGCATTCCAGGTCAGATGAGCTGTAAATATCATTATGAAACTAGGATTAAATAAAATAAGATTATCCAACGATGTTGTTGAAAGATCCATATGTGGAACTTTATCTAAGATCTCCATCACACTGATCCCAAATGATTTGATATGACCTGTTTCTCTACAAGACTCAAAGAATAGCAGGAGATTTTACATTTTTCTGTTTAAGTCCATCAATGTAGATATTTTAAACAAAAGCAATTTGATGGAGTAAAAATGGATAAGGAGACTTGAGTATGAGTTCAGGCTCTTTCACTAACCAACTATAAGACTTTTGGCATGGCACTTCTCCCTAGGACTCAGTTTTCTCATATATAAAGCGACTTTGATAATGTGATCATTTCTGATAATTATTACACTTTAAACATCTATGTAGAGTTACTTTTCAGAGACTTAGGCATTTTTCTAGAGACTGCTGGAATTTCTCACTACAGCTCTCTAGTGAGCCTGGAGCACTGAGCCTGGAGTCAGGAAGCCTTGAGTTCAAATTCAGCTTCATACAACTAATAACGTCATGACCCTGGGCAAATTACGTAACTTCTTTTTGCCTCAGTTTCCTCAATGGCAAGATGAGGATAGTAACAGAACCTAACTTGAATGGTTTTCATGAAATTCTAAAGAGATATTTGTAAAGATGTGAGCACAATTTTTGACACATAGTAGGTCCTTAATAAATGCTTATTTCCTTCCTTTGTTAACATGGCCTTAGTGATACGATCAGAGATTTAGAGCTGTAAGAAATATTAGAAGTCAATGAATCTAATCTCATTTTATACTTGAAGAAACTAGGGTCAAGAGAGAATAAGTGATTTGACCAAGGCACTAGGCGAAGTGTTGGGGATAAAAAGCCAGGAAAAAACAACCCCTGACCTGAAGAAGCTTAATTCATTCTAATGGAGGAGACAATATGAAAAACACTTTTTATATACGAGATACATCTATTTCATTTATATCTATAGCTATACACACACATAATTCTTCTCTTTTTCTTCTGTTTTTCTTTTTCCTTCTTTCTTCCTTCCTTCTTTTTCTTCTTTCCTTCCTTCTTTTTCCTTTCATTTTTTCTATCCATCCATTCATGCATGCATGTTTACAAACTTAAACATACAATGTCCTAAAAATATTACTGCAGTTTTGAACTTAAATGGCTTAAATGGGGGAGGTTGTCAAGGAAGCTGGGAAAAGTGGGAAAGAATTCTAAACTTGGGACATACCCACTGAAAAGGCACGAAGTTGAGATATGTTAGGTCCTGTGCAAGGAAGAGCAAGACAGGACATGGAGGGGAATAAGGCATGAGAATACTAGAAAAGTGGAAAGTGGTGAAGTTCTGAAGGGCTTTCAAAGCCAAATTGATGATTTTATACTATCTTCTGGAGATGAAAAGGAGTCACTGGAGTTTTCATGATCATATCTGTGCTCAAGGAAGACCACTTTGACTGCCAAGTGGAGGATGAACTGGAGTGGGGAGTGATTTGAGGCAGAGCTACTAAACAGACATTCTGGGGAACATCATTCTTCCCTCAGTTTTAGTAAGAGAATTGCATTTAGAGTCAAAGATCCTAGTCTGGAATGCCAGTTCTGAAATATTACTATAGATGTGACCTAGGCCAAGCTCCTTAACTATCTAGTCCTTAGTTTCCTTATCTGCAAATTGAGAGAGCTGTACTAAATTAACTTCAAGGTCCACTCTTTCTCTAAATCCTGTGATCCTGACTCCTTGTCACGAAAAGGTGACAAGTATCAGGAGGGGAGAAGAAAGTATTTACTTGGGTCAGAAAGTTCTTAATAAAGCTATACCTATTAATAATTAGAGAGACAGAATAACAGACTTGGAATCATGAGAGAGCACGTTTCTTATCCCAGCCCTAACACGAGCTGTATGATCCTGAGCAAATTATTCAATTTATTTAAACCTCAGTATCTTTATCTAAAAATTAGGATAGGATACGAAGCAAGGAAGCGGTTGTAGGAAAGTGCGGTCCCTCTTGGAGGCTGGGGGCGGGATTTTCTTCCAGCTGCAGCCTATAAGAGTGCAATGTCTCCAGAGAGACAGCGCCAGGCTCCAATCGGGAGTAGCTTATGTTTCGCTTTTGGGAGCAGTTGGCTACAGCGTTGTTACACCTCGCCGCCCCCCCGGCCCCCACCCGCCGAAAACTTCGGTTTCCGGGGAGATTCCAGGAGGTGCCTTCCAGTCTGGGGAACATAGCCAGTGGCAACAAGACGTCCAAAACGCTCGCGGAGGAGGCGGCAGCGACCCCAGACGGAGGAGCAGCGACCCAAGCCCGGGGCCGCGGATACTGTGGACACAAGGGCCCCAGCACCGCCCAGGACCAGTGGAGATAATATATTTATGGGCCTGTCAAAGATCTATACCTACGTGAGCCCGCAGAGATCCTCTGGAACTCGTCCTCTAATCTAGGAGGAAAACTCTGTTGCACATCATCAAGTCATATGCCAGAGGAAAGCCTTAACCGAAATGCCCAAGAAAGAAGGGGAAAAGGATTGGCAGCTCTATGAAATCAGAAGAGCAGAAAGGCAAAGACCTGAGGAGGGATTCTCTGGAGACCCTTCCAAACCACAAATCCATAGGTGCAGGAAACCCCAAAGCCATGGCGCTGCCTGCCAGTGCTGCTGATGCCTCCGGCGCGAAGCATGCCCCGAAGAAAACCCCAAAATCAAGCAGGCCTCCAGGAGAAAAGCTCGGGGAAAAATTCACCAGAATCGCAAAGTCACTGATTATTACCCTGTGCGACCCAGCTCCCGCAAAAGCAAAGCTGTGATATAGTCAGAAGAAAAGATAAAACTGGACGAATTAATTGAAAGCTAGAAGGAAGACGGCAGGAAGATCGGTATCATCGATGGCAAAGGCAGAGAGTGATAGCCACCCAACAGTTTACAAGAGGAAAGTTTGTGGTAGAGTATCATTGAGATCACTGACGCCAAGAATAGAGAGGCCCTCTACACTCAGGATCCTTCAACAGGCTGCTTGCTACATGTGCTATTTTCAGTACCCGAGCAAAACCTACTGTGTGGATGCCGCTCAAGAAACAGATCTTCTCGGGAGACTGATCAATCACAGCAAGTGTGGTAACTGCCAAACCAAACTCCACGACATTGACTACGTGCCTCACTTCATCCTCCTCACCTCAAGGGACATCAAAGCTGGCGAAGGGCTGCTGTATGACTATGACGACAGCAGCAAAGCTTTCCCGGAAGCCCAACTGTGGCTCAAACACTGACCTGTGCTTCACTGGACAAATTCCCCTCGAAAAGAATTAGAGTTTTTCTTGTTTTGGGGGGGAGGGGGCGTAGGGGTTACACCTAAATTTAGTGAATTACTTCTGATGTTTTTAAATCTATTAAAATGCCTTTTCACTGTAGTAATTACAAAAAATCTGCTGCAAGTTCCCTCCCCAGAAGGTGTGTGTGTGTGTATTTGTATGTATGTGCGGATGTGTGTATATGTATATGTATACATATATATATATGTATATATATATATATATATATATATATATATAATTTTTAATCATTATTTATTTATTTAATATTTTTTGTTTTCAGCATTAATTTGCTGAAATATGCCATGTATTCTGATTGCCCCGTTCCCCAGTCAACCCCCCTTCTGTCAGCCCACTCCCCGCCCCATCCCTTTTTCCCTTACTTTCTTGTAGGGCTAGGTAGATTTTTATGCCCCCATTGTCTGTATATCTTATTTCCTAGTTGCATGTAAAAACTTTTTTTTTCGAACATCTGCTTTTAAAACTGAGTTTCAAATTCTCTCCCCTCTTCCCTCCCCACCCACCCTCCCTAAGAAGGCAAGTAATTCAACATAGGCCACATGTGTATCATTATGCAAAACTCTTCCACAGTACTCATGTTGTGAAAGAATTTTGCTCCTTCCTATCCTATCCCCTTTTATCCAATTTTCTCCCTAGACCCTGTCCCTTTTCAAAAGTGTTTGCTTTTGATTACCTCCTCCCCCTATCTGCCCTCCCTTATATCACCCCCCCTTTTTATCTCCTTCCTCCTTCTTTCCTATGGGGTAAGATACCCAATTGAATGTGTATGTTATTCCCTCCTCAGGTCAAATCCAATGAGAGCAAGATTCACTCATTCCCCCTCACCTGCCCCCTCTTCCCTCCCAACAGAACTGCTTTTTCTTGCCACTTTTATGTGAGATAATTTACCCCATTCTATCTCTCCCTTTCTCAATATATTCCTCTCTCATCCCTTAATTTGATTTTACTTGTTTACTCCCTTCATAGTCAACTCACCCTGTGCCCGCTGTCTATATATATATATATATATATATACGTATATTCTCTTCAGCTACCCTAATACTAAGGTCTCATGAATTATACACATCATCTTTCCATGTAGGAATGTAAACAAAACAGTTCAACTTTAGTAAATCCCTTATGATTTCTCTTTCTTGATTACCTTTTCATGCTTCTCTTGATTCTTGTGTTTGAAAGTCAAATTTTCTATTCAGTTCTGGTCTTTTCACTGAGAAAGCTTGAAAGTCCACTATTTTATTGAAAATCCATATTTTGCCTTGGAGCATGATACTCAGCTTTGCTGGGTAGGTGATTATTGGTTTTAATCCTAGCTCCATTGACCTCCAGAATATCATATTCCAAACCTTTCAATCCCTTAATGTAGAAGCTGCTAGATCTTGTGTTACTCTGATTGTGCTTCCACAATACTCAAATCATGTCTTTCTGGATGTTTGCATTATTTTCTCCTTGATCTGGGAGCTCTGGAATTTGGCAACAATATTCCTAGGAGTTTTCTTTTTGGGATCTTTTTCAGGAGGTGATAGGTGGATTCTTTCAACTTCTATTTTACCCTCTGCCTCTAGAATATCAGGGCAATTCGCCTTGATCATTTCTTGAAAGATGGTATCTAGGCTCTTTTTTTTGATCATGGCTTTTAGGTATTCTAATAATTGTTAAATTATCTCTCCTGGATCTATTTTCCAGGTCAGTGGTTTTTCCAATGAGATATTTCACATTGTCTTCCATTTTTTCATTCCTTTGGTTCTGTTTTATAATACCTGGATTTCTCATAACGTCACTAGCTTCCACTTGCTTCAGTCTAATTTTTAAGGTAGTATTTTCTTCAGTGGTCTTTGGACCTTCTTTTCCATTTGGCTAATTCTGCCTTTCAAGGCCTTCTTCTCATTGACTTTTTGGAGCTCTTTTGCCTTTTGAGTTCATCTATTTTGTAAGGTGTTATATTCTTCAGTATTTTTTTGGATCTCCTTTAGCAAGTCATTGACTTGTTTTTCATGGTTTTCTACCATCATTCTCATTTCTCGCCCCAATGTTTCCTCTACTTCTCTAACTTGCTTTCCCATATCCTTTTTGAGCTCTTCCATGGCCTAAGACCACTTCATGTTTTTCTTGGAGGCTTTTGATGTAGGCTCTTTGAGTTTGTTGACTTCTTCTGGCTGTATGTTTTGGTCTTCTTTGTCATCAAAGAAAGATTCCAAAGTCTGAGACTGAATATGAGTGTGTTTTCGCTGCCTGGCCATGTTCCCAGCAAACTACTTGACCTTTGAGTTTTTCATCAGAGCATGACTGCTTGTAGAGTAGAGAGTACTTTGTCCCAAGTTTGAGGGGTTGCACTCTTATTTTCAGAGTTATTTCTACACAGCAAGCTCTGCTACACCAGCACTCCTTCTCCCCCAAGAACCGCCAACCCAGACCACAATTCAGATCTTAAGCAGGCTCTGCACTCAAGGTCTGATTTGCCCCTTAATTCCTCCCACCAGGTGGGCCTGGGGCTAGAAGCAACTGCAGCTGCAGTTCTGTCCTCAGAGGTGCACCACTTCTACTGCCCCTGGGGCGGTGGCCGAACCTTGAACTCTTTTCATTCGGTCCCCCACAGCTTTTCCACTAACCTCTGTTGTCTTTGGTGTTTGTGGGTTGAGAAGTCTGGTAACTGCCACACCTCACTGATTCAGGGCACTAGGGCTTGTACTGCCTGGCTCCCAGTCTGGTTGGTCTGGGTGCAGCCCCCACTAACCTCTGCTTCACTCGGCTCCCAACTCCATGCAATAGACCTTACCCAGTGATCATCCAGGCTGTCCTGGGCTGGAGCCCTGCTTCCCTTTGCTATTCCATGATTTTGGCAGCTCTAGAATTTGTTCAGAGCCATTTTTATAGGTTTTTGGAGGGACCTGGGGGTGGGTGGAGCTCAAGTAATTCCCTGCTTTCCAGCTGCCATCTTGGCTCTGCCATATATATATATATATATATATATATATATATATATATATATATATATATATATATATATATATATATATAATGTTTTATAACAAGCCAGTCCCTTCCCCTTCCCCACCTTTTGCTTTTGAAAGCTTCCTTTCTCCATGCCACTACCACCAGTCATCACACTCATCACTGCTCTTCTCTCAGGCTGCCTCATTCAGGGTACCAATACCCGGTCCCATATCCACCAGCTGCTCACCCAACTATATGGGGGCAGGAAGAAGTCTCTGAATTTCATCTCCACTCCCTGTCCCAGAGCAGGGCTTCCTATACCAGGGCTTAATCCTCTCTAGAAATGTGAACACCAAATTTATTCAATATCAGCTACTTAGATGTACATAAGTTACTAAGTGAGTAAAGTTGCTGAATTCTTATTCTGTTTGAAAACAGAGTTCTCTAGCATGACCAGATATCTTCCCATCTTTCTCTTCTCCATCACCCCCTACATACCTGGTTTTTTTGTTTGTTGGATTTTTGTTTTTGTTTTATTTTTTGGTTGTTTTTTTTTTAATTTGCTGTGTAGATAGAGCAAGATTTGCTTACACATTATATCATATAACCTGGTATTTTTCCTGAATATACAGCTATGGAGTAAAACAGGAGTCTCTTTGAAAGAGAAAAGTAGGATTCCAGCCTCTGATGGTTACTGGTATCCTAGGCACTCGAGCAAGGCAGCAAGAGCTTCAGGCTTAGGGGCGAAAGAGGAGATGGGATTTTTGGCTTCAGTTGAAATGGAGGGGGTGGCTTACCCCTCTCACAGAACAGAACTGATCAGTCATTTCAGATGACAGACAGAGGACTGGAGTGAGCTAGCGATGACCTTGCCAGTATGCCCCACTGCATTCAGGGAAATCTGAAAGGGGGGTTCATACAGGGCTCTCCCCTCTTCCTTTCTGTTTCCCTGGGATTTGCCATGGTGCTACCTAAGAAAGTCTTCCCATTACCTTCTCTGGTTGTCAGGGAGTTAAAGAATCAATCAGATGGGCATGTGTCAATGTGAGCTTATATATCTTGTTTGTTCCTGTTTGCGGTTTAGTCTTGAATTTTAAAAGCAGAGTTGAAGAGTATTTGTCTCTGTGAAAAACAAAACAAAAAAGGATAAAAAAGTTTTAAAATATTTATCGCCAAAAAAATTTTAAAAATAAAAATTAAGATAATATTCACATTACCTACTTCACAGAAGTGTTCAAAGGAAACTGCTTTGCAAGGTGTACAGCAAAATATAAATGACATTCGATAGATCAATCAACAAGCACTATTAATTTATCAAGTATTTTGCTTAGTGCTGAGGATACAGATAGAAAGACTGAAACAATCCCTACTCTTTAGGAGCTAGTATTATAATAGGGGTGATGAGTACACATATAAAACAAATATAAAGAGAATATGCAGAATTAAAAAGTAAACCAGAAGATAATTCAAATGGAAGTAGGATTTAGGAGTAGGATTTGCATTTGGGAGTAGGAACTCCCAAAACTAGGTCAGGATCAGATAAGTTTATATATAGAAGGTGGGTTTTCAGCTGTATCATGAAGGAAATGAGAGGCTCTAGTAGACAGGTGATTTGTATATGATCTGTAGTATTAAATTAGATTTTAAAATGTGTGTCGGTATCATTTTAAGGTTAGTAATTATTTGTTATTTTTCAGTTGTCTGAGTCTACATGATCCCATTTAGGGTTTTCTTGGCAAAGATGCTGGAATGGTTTACCATTTCCTTCTCCAGCTCATTTTACTGATGAGGAAACTGAGGCAAACAGGGTCAGGTGATTTGCCCAGGGTTACCTAACTAGTAAGTGTTTGAGGATGGATTTGAACTCAGGTCTTCCTGACTCCAGGTCCCAGCACTCCATCCACTGCACCATTCATAAAGTATTGAAAATAAACTTTCCAGTTTACAAAGTGCTTTTCTTACAGCAACCCTGGTTTGGAGAGCATAGAACAAGTATATCTACCAACTTTATACATGGAAAAAATGATGTTCATTAAGATGATGTGATTAGGCCACAGTCATTCAGTCAATGGTAGACCTGGATAAAATATCTCATATAAAGTTAGAATATTTTACTCATGGGGTCAAGTTTGTGGGCCAGTTAGTAACACACAAAGAATTATCAGGAGATGCACACTAAGAATCCCTAGAATTTTTCTTTTATATCAGGAGAAATAAATAAATTTATTAGAAATTATTCTAACAAAAATCATATTATTATCTCAAGAGATGCAGAAAAAGCTTTTGACAAGATATGAAATCCATTCCCATTAGAAATACTAGAAAGTACATGAAGACATGGAACCTTCCTTAAAATGATAAGTAATACCTATATAAAACCAAGAACAAGCATTATCTGTTATGAAGATAAACTAAAAGTCTTTCCAATAAGATCAAGGGTGTACATTATCACCACCATTATTTAGTGTTGTATTTGAAAAGCTAACTATCACAATAAGGCTAGAAATTGAAAGGAATTGAAGGAATAAAATTAGGCAATGAGAAAACAAAACTATTAGTCTTTGCAGATATGATATACAGAGTATACTTAGAAAACCCTAGAGAATTAACTAAAAGATCAGTTGAAATAACTAACAATTTTAGCAAATTTGGAGGATATAAAATAAATCCACATAAATCATCAGCATTTCTATACGTTACTAACAAAACCCAGGAAGAAGAGATAGAAAGCAAATCTCTATTTAAAATAACCGCAGACATAATATATTTAGCTTACCTGCCAAGACAAACCCAGATACTATATGAACAGAATTATGAAACATTTTTCACAGAAATGAAGAGAGAGCTAAATGATTAGAGAAACATTAATTGCTCATGGGTAGACTAAGCCAATATAATAAAAATTAAAATTCTACCTTAACTAATTTACTTATTTATTGCCATACAAATCAAACTAGCAAAGAATTATTGTAAAGAGCTAGAAAAGTAATAACAAAATTCATTTGGAAGAATAAATGGTCCAGAATACCAAGGGAATTAATAAAAATAAAATGTGAGGGAAAGTGGCCTAGCAATATCAGATTTCAAACTATGTTACAATCTGATAATCATGAAAACAATCTGGTATTGGCCAAGAAATAGAACAAAGGATTGGTGGAATAGATTAGTTACACAATATAATAATGACCGTAGTAATCTATTAAATTACTATTGTAACTTTGTATTTGATAAACCAAAAAATTCAAACTTTGGGGACAAGAACTCCCCATTTGACAAAATTACTAGAAAAACTGGAGAGCAATTAGGCAGAAGCTAGGTACAAATCAACAAAATGCTAATAAAATAACTATGAGGTACTACCTCATGACTATTAGATTGGCTAACAACAGAAAAGGAAAATGATAAATATTGTAGATGATATGCAAAAAAATAGGTAATTTAATGCACTGTTGGTAGAGTTGTGAACTAGTCCATACATTCCAGAGAACAATTTGGAACAATGCCAAAGGGATATCAAAGTCTTCATACCTTTTGTTCCAATGATACCACTATTCAGGCTACCTTCCAAAAAGATCAAAGAAAAGAGGAAAAGGACTTATATGCATGAAAAATATTTATAGCAATTCTTTTTATGGTGGCAAAGAATTAGAAATTGAGGAGACACTCATCAATTGGAGAATGGCTGAAAATTTGCAGTATGTGATTGTTATGGAGTACTATCATGTTATAAGAAATGATGAGCAGGATGGTTTCAGAAAAACTTGGAAAGACCTTCGTCAACTGATGCATGGTGTAGTGGACAGAACCAGGTGGGCATTGTATGTAGTAACAGCAATATTGTAATGATGATAAACTATGAAGGATTTGGTTACACTTATCAATACAATAACCCAAGATAATTCCAAAAGACCCATGATGAAAAATTCTATCCACCTCCAGAAAGAGAACTGATGAAATCTGAGTGCAGATTGAAGCACATTTTTTCATTTTCTTTATGTATCTTGATTTTTTTCTTTTTTTAAATATTGATAATATGGACATATGTTTTACATGACTTCACATGTATAATTGATAATTGCTTACCTTTTCAGTAGGTGAAATGGGTCACACAGAGGAAGAGAATTTGGAACTCATTTTTTTTAAGGCCAACATAGATAAAATTCAAAAGAACCTATTGTTCAAAAGAACAATTAAATGTTAATAGGTAGACATATACTTAAATTTGAAATACTAAGATTATGAAAAAAGTAGTATACTATTTAAATAATCTATGTCAAAAAGAAAAAAAAGAAATTGACTAAGTCATACATGAACTCCCAAACTCCTAGCATTTTTCTATATACTACATATACAATTACTCAAGTCAGGGAAATCTTAGAATAATCACCTAGATAGGCCTTTAGAAACCATGCCATCTTCAACCCTTCATTTTATTTATTTATTTTGAAAGCTGTTTTCAGTTATTTACTTTGTTAAAACATCTTAAGTTATTTTTATTTACTTTTAACATTCTTTTCTTTTTAAATTTTGAGTTCCAAATTCTTAACCTCCCTCTTATGTTTTCCCCATCACTGAGAAGTCAAGCAATGTGACCTCATTATATATATAAAATCTTGCAAAACATATTTCAATATTACTAATTTTGCCAAAAAAGAAGTGAGAAAATTGTACCTAAATTTGTACTCAGAGTTCACCAGTTCTCTCTCTAGAGGTGGATAGAATTTATCATCATGAGTTCTTTGAAATTGTCTTGCATCATTGTATTGAACAAAGCAACCAAATCTTTCACAGTTGATCATCATTACAAAATTGCTATTACTGTGCATAATGTTCCACCAGTTCTTTTCACTTCACTCAGCATCAGTTCATATGGGTCTTGTCATATTTTCGGTTTTGTTTTCCCTTAAATCACCACTCCCTTTACTATTTTTATGGCATAATAGTACTTTATTACAATCATATGCCACAACTTCTTTAGCCATTCCCAAATTGATGAGCATCCTCTTGATTTTTAATTCCTTGCCACTTCAAAAAGAGTTACTATAAATATTTTTGTACATTTAGGTACTTTTCCTTTTTTAATCTCTTTGGAATACAGACACAGTAGCAGCTTTGTTCATTCAAGTTGTATGCATGGTTTCATAGCCCTTTGATATGATTCAAAATTGCTTTCGATAATGGTTGGATTAGTTCACAATTTTACCTACAATGCATTAGAGTCCCAATTTTTCCACACCCGCTTCAATATCTGTCATTTTTATTTTCTGTCATATTAGCCAATCTGATAGGTATGAGGTTGTACCACAGAGTTGTTTTAATCTGTATTCCAATCAATAATGAATTAGAGCATTTTATATGACTATATATAGTTTTGATTTCTTCTTCTGAAAATTACCTGTTTATATCCTTTGAGCATGTAACAATTTGAGAATAGCTCTTATATTTATAAATTTGACTCAGCTCTATACCCAAAATATATTTGAAAATGAGGCTAGCAGAGAAAAATTCTATGTTTTTATATTACTTCATTGTCTATGGCCCCTTTCAGGAAAATGTATTTTCACTGATTATTTCCTTTAATTAGGTCTATTTTTGTTTTTGCTTTGTCGTGATTGCTATTTCTTCTACTTCTCCTTCTCATTCTCCTCCTCCTCTTCCTCCTTCCTCTTTACTTCTGCCAAAGCATATTATAGTCTGCTCCTTTAACTCTGTATGTTTGTCTTTCTGCTTCAATTGTCTCTTGTAAATAACATATTGTTAGATTTTGGTTTCTGATTCATTCTTCTATCTGCTTCTTTTTATGGGTAAACTCAACTCATTCACATTCACAGTTATGATTACTTACTGTGTATTTCCTTCCATTTCATTTTTTCCTGTTTCTTATTCTCTCTTTTTTAATCCTGTCTGTCCTCAAAAATCTTTTTCCTTCTAACCACTTCCTCCTTTAATCCACTCACACTTTTATTATCTTCTCTTTTTTTCTTATTCTTTTTTCTACTATTTCCTTATTGGGTATAATATATTTCTATACTCAACTGTATGTGTGTGTGTGTATGTATTCTTCCTTCTTTGAATCAATTTTGATGAGAGTGAGGTATAAACATTGTCCACAAACTCACCTATTTTCCCCTCCACTGTAAAAGTTCTTCCATGCAAACCTCTTTTATGAGAGTAGAATTCCCCCCCATCTATCTGTCCCTCTAGTTTTTCCTAGTGTATCCCTCTTTCACATCCCTTCTTTTTTTTAGATCATTTTAACATAAATGATGCACATACATGCTCTCTTTATATGCAAACTCCTTTTAACTGCTCTAATGATGATAAAGTTCTTAGGAGAATGTAAAAAGTTTCACTGTACTAAGTTCCATATGATTACTGGTTCATCTTTACCTTTTTATGCTTCTCTTGAATCTTTTGTTTGAACATCAAATTTCCTGTTCGGCTCTGATCTTCTCATCAGGAATGCTTTAAAATCCTCTATGTCATTAAATATCCATTTTTCCCTCTGAAGGATCATACTCTGTTTTTCTGGATAGGTGATTCTTGTTTATAATACTAGCTCCTTTACCTTCCAGAATATCACATGCCAAGCCTTCTACTCCTTTAATATGGAAGCCATTAAATCTTGTGTGATCCTGAGTGTGGCAGTACATTATTTGAATTCTTTCTTTCTGGCTGATTGAAGTATTTTCTCTTTTACCCGGCACTCTGGAATTTAGCTATAATATTTCTTGAGTTTTCATTTGGGGATTTCTTTTAAGAAGTGATTAATGGATTCTTTCAATTTCTATTTTATTCTCTAGATCTAAAATAATGGAACAGATATCCTTTGTACTTTCTTAAAATACAATGTGTAGGCTCTGTCTTTGATGATGGCTTTCAGGTAGTACAGTGGTTCTAATATTATCTCTCCTAGATCGATTTTTAAAGCCAATTACTTTTCCAATGAGCTATTTCAATTTTCTCTTATTTTTTTCATTCTTTTGACTTTTTTTTTTGCTCTCTCATGGATTCATCAGCTTCCACTTGCCCAATTCTTATTTATAATGAATTGTTTTCTTCAGTGAACATTTTTACTCCTTTTTGCATTTGGCCTATTCTTCTCTTTAAGAAGTTCTTTTCTTATTTGAATTTCTGCGCTTCTTTTGCCATTAGGCCAATTCTCATTTTTAAGGCATTATTTTTTTCAGTATTTTGTGTATCTCTTTTTAAAAGCTGTTTATTTTCTTTTCATTTTTAAACTTTTTTTACATTACTCTAATTTCTTTCCCCAATTTTTACTCTACCACTCATCATTTTCTTTAACTCTTCTAGAAATTATTTTTTTTTCATTTGGATCCAATTATTCTTTTTCTTTGAGGTTTTTTTTGTAGCTGTTTTCACATCGTTGTCTACTTCTGAGTTTATGTCTTGGTCTTTCCTGTTACCATAAAACTTTTTTTGTCAAATTCTATGTTTGATGTGTGATCATTTTTACAGCCTGCTTCTTGAATTTGAAGTTTATGCTGAAGTTGGGCTCTACTCACCTGGATGTGCTAGGCATGGAGTCAGACTTTTTTGTGCTCCTGTTTTCAGAGCTAATTCTGGGAATCTACAAATCTTCTGTGCTTTTGTGGTGGCTTGATCTTAGGAGAGGTCTTGTTGCTGTTATCCTGGTCTGCCCTCTAAGCTTTCATTGTACAGATGAGAAAAAAGAAACAGAATGGGAGTAACTTTACAAAGGTAGCATAGCTAATATGTGGCCAATCTGAATTTAGAATCCAGGCCTCTCGACAGCCAGGTCCATGGTCTTCCAGAATGACACATTATTTTCATTAATGGGGAATGAGGTAAGAATATGCATTGCTCCATTGAGATTAAGCTTAATAATAGACAAATGGCTCGAAGGTCAGTTCCTCTTAATATTGAGTCAGTACTCTCCTTTTCCAGTGGGAAAGATGGCACCCTCTTAGTTATTCAAGCAAAGGTTCATATTTCAGGGATCCTTCTCCTTTTATTTATCTTGGAATTTCCCCCTGGCAATCAGAATCATACTGAAAATCAGAACAAAGAATTTGCTTTTTTAGCTACTAGTCTTCACTAGTCTACTGCCTAAGGCCAGGAGGGCTCTGCCTGGAAGGAGTTCCAGCAGAGTTTTGAAGGTCAGTTGTTCTGAGAATACTTAAATGATATCTCTCACTATAACATCAAATACTCAAGATTGGCTTCTGCAAGAGTTGGCAGATACTGCTAACTTCCTACTCCATGGACCAAATACTTTCATTATTTTCAAGCTGGAAAAAAATGTAGTATTTATATAACACTTCCTCAAACCCCTTCCATTTTGCATCAAAGGATTCTTCCTTATTGGTTTTCTCAATTTCCTTTTGGTCCCATCAAGAAATCTTTTTGCTTTCTCCTACTTTCAAAGTTTCTTGGTTTGCATAAATATACACATTCTAAGATAACTTTCATATTCAGAAAATAGAATATGAAGGAATGTGAGATAAATTGTTTAGGTTATTGTCAAACAAAAAATACAAACTTTTAAAAATTCAATTTAGGCTGTTTTCTAGTTATATTTCATTTAAGTGTATGCTTTTGATAGCTATGTTTTTATTATACAGTGGTAGATTCTAGGTGCCAAGGTTATGGATTCAGTCCACATATAAAAACAGGGAGATAGCTATGTTTCAGTTATAAGATGAGGCTCGAACATGGTAAAATACACATTGTAAGAACACTGATACTGGAGTCTGACAAACTGAGTTTGAATCTTGTGTCTGGACTTACTACCTTACTACCTTTTTACCTTACTTCTAGCTTTCACTTATTAGGATACCAAGTTTCCTTATCTGTAAAATTGGAGGGTTATACTAGATGACCTCAAAAGTTCTAAGTCCTATAAACCTAGAAATCAGAACATCTTGGTAATCCAGTTTTCCCATTTGTAAAAATAAGATGATCTTCCAAGTCTAGTACAAATCTAAGTTATATAAAATTATATAAAAGAAAATCAAGCATTTCATATGAGAGATATTTGTAATATAGACCACTGGGCATACATGTGGATGGCTCAATACAAATCCCCTGTCCCACTAAGAGTAATCTCAATGGTAGCATCCTCTATAATTCTATGCACACCAAATAACATGCAATTTTTTTTTATAAATGCCTGAGTTATTTGTCCAGTGCTGGAGTGGGGTTTACACTGAATCATTCACACTCATTTGACATTTCCCTGCTATGGTTTATTGTATCCATCTGTAGGAAGTTGGGTGGTGTCTACAACAATAAAATAAAATTTCTTTCTATGAAAAAGTTTTTATTAGGATTATTTTTATGGACATTATTTTATTGACTTGAAGTTAATCTTATAAACTTATTCAATCAAAGATAACAAAATAGTATATGGTGCCAAAAAGGGTAATCGTTCATTTGAAGTCATTTATCTTAAATACATGCTTCTTATGACTTCACAAATTAATTTGTTGCTTAATGTTTTTCATTTGTATTTAATTTTTAAAATGGACTAGAAGTTGTGGATTGTTAGAACTGAAAGGAACTTTAGAAACTATTCCTCTTATTTTATAGGTAAAGAATCTGAAGCCCAGAGAGGCAGGGACTTGACCAAAGTCATTTAAGTAAACATGGTTAGTACTAGAACTATATTGTTATATTATTATGTTGAGCTCCAGACAAAGAGATAAAGGATCTAGTCATAACTCTTCCTTTAACTTACCACTTGACCTCAAGCAAGTCAATTCCTGTTTTGCCACCTTGGCTTATTCAGCTCTAAGATTAAATGGTTAGACTAGTTGATCTCTAAGGTCTCTTACAGAACAAAATTATTTGTCCTATATGATTATGTTCCACAATTTAAGAATTGTGACACTGGAGTTGATAGCAGGAAGGTAGAATACGATAGTGATATGTAAGTAACTTGGAACAAGCAATAATCTTGACAAGGTTTCATGTTGTGACAGCAATGGTCTTGCATATGTGCCTTCACTAACTAATCCCAGTTCTTTTGCTCTTCAACAGATAGTGTTTCAAGACCTATAGTCTATTTTTGTAGCCAATGCTAGGTCTTGTGTGATTCTAATTGTGGCATCACCATATTTAATTTTTTTTCTTTTCTTTTCTTGTTCTTCATAATATTTTACCCTTAATCTGGGGTTTTGGAAATTGACTATGGTATTCCTGTGGATTTTCCTTGTAGGATCTCTTTCAGGTAATGGTCAGCAGATTTTTTTTTCTATTTGTACTTGTCCTTCTTCTAACGCTTCAGAATTTTCTTTAATTATTTCTTGTATTATGGTATCAAGATTCTTTTTTTGATCATAATTTTCAGGTAGTCTAATGATTCTTAGGTTTTCTCTTCTTGTTTTGTTCTTCAGATCAGTTGTTTTTATTGTCAGATATTTCACATTCTCTTCCCTTTTTGCATTCTTCATATCTGTTTCATTATTTCTTAATCTCTCATAACTTCACTGGCTTCCCCTTGTTAAATTCTGATTTTCAAGGAGTCATTTTCTTCCTTAAGACTCTAGATCTCCTTTTCTAATTGGTTTACTTTCTTTTCATAATTGTCTTGTTTTTCTTGGATTGTTCTTTTCTTGTTTTTAGTTTTTCTTCAATCTCTCTCATTTGATTTTAAAGTCTTTTTAAAGTTCTTCTATGAGTTCATTTTGGGCAGGTGACCATTCAACATTACTTTTTGGGGTAGAAGAATTTGAAAGAAAAAAAATGTGAAAAGTTCTAATTTACTTCCAGTTCAGTAGGATTAAATCAGGTAGCATAGCTGACAAAAATAAAAAGAAAAATTGTGTTCATGGAATTTCTTATGGTTGGTGATCTCTTCCTCTAGGAGACTAAATGATTTTTTCTTCCAGTTTTCACCTAGTTAACTTTTTTTTTAATTTTCTTATGCATAAGTGGCATAGTGAAAGAGCACTGTTTCCGCAGTCCTTGGTCCTGGATTTAAATGCTTCCCCTGAAATTTACTTAACTATGTGTTTCTTGGGTAAGTCATGTAACACTTGACATTCCTAGACCTCAGTTTATTCATCTATAAAATGAAGGGATTGAAGCAGAGTTCCCTTTCAGCTCTAAATTTTATTTTTTTTATTTTTTCTTCCAGAGAATT
Organism: Trichosurus vulpecula; assembly: GCF_011100635.1. NCBI lineage: Eukaryota > Metazoa > Chordata > Mammalia > Diprotodontia > Phalangeridae > Trichosurus > Trichosurus vulpecula. The sequence goes on from NC_050575.1 coordinate 193,797,540, forward strand.
TTGGGATAAGAGGTACCATCTAAGGATTTCCATCACCACATCTTCAATAAGTCATCATTTAACCACTTTGAATACTTCTGCTAATGTGGAACTTACTGGTTTACCAAATATCTCATTGCATTTTCAAATTGATTTACCTATGAGAATGCTCTTTCTGAATTTGAGGACTGTATCTGACCTTAAACATATATTTCTCTAGAGTCATACTATCAAATAATCAATACACATTTATTAAAAACCTACCATATGCCAAAACCCTATGATAGGCATTTGTGGTACAAAAACAAAAATGAAACAGTCCCTGCCCCCAAGGAACTTAGGTCTTTCCAAGGGAGAGAGGACATGTTTACTATATGAGTATGCAAAATAGATGAAAAATAAATCCATTGAAAAGGTAAATACTTCCTTCACAATAATCTTTTAAACATTCACTACCACCTAAGTCAATTAAAACCTATATTTTTTAAAAATTGCTTTGAGGAATAATCATGTCAATGTATACAAGGAGATATTTCACTTCCTGAGAAGTATTTCCAGAGAATCCTGAGAAGATTTCCAGATCTGGACTTTTATAGGTACAGATGTCACATATAGATACATATGCTAAATATTTCAAAAGATTTGTGATTTAATTGCCCCCAGACTCAAATTATTAACAATCCCACCCCATAACTTAGTAGAACCTTTCAGAGTATTTGGGGGGGCAAAAATATAGCCTAGTGACCAAACCTGGTGATGAAGCCTTCTAAATATAGCTAGGCTAGTCATTGGAAAATATTAGCTGACAATCCCACAAGTAGCCTTTCCAGATAATTAGAACTTTTGAAAGTCAGTGTTCTGGAGTTATTGCCCTGGATCACTTAAAGTCATAACCTTGGAATGAGGTACTAGAGGAGGATGTTAGTGGAGGGCATTCTTAATATGTGTGTCAATGTGTATTTAAATGTTTAATATGCAAGCTAAAATTGTGAAGGGTCCACTGGCTCAGTCTTCTTTGGCAACGTCATAGTAGACATTGAGTGATATTCTAGCTTTTTGGAACTGGAGATGGGAGAAATATAGACTGACATCATTCTTCTCTCATTTGATTCCAAAAAAGAGAATAGGTCATCAGTTGAGGGAGAGTCCCTAGTGGACATAGTTTGAAGGGATAGTTTGTTATTATCAGGAGAGAATCCCTGGATTCAAAACCATCATTTTCTTTTTAAAATTTTATTTATTTATTTTTAGTTTTCAACATTCACTTTTATAACATTTTGAGTTCTATATTTTCCCTTTCCTTCCACTGCCCTATTCCCTCCTCAAGATGGCATGAAATCTAATACAAGATATGCATGTATAATCATATTAAAAGTATTTCTACTTTTGTTATGTCATGAAAGAAGAATCAGAAGAAAAGGGAAAATCCATGAGAAAGAAGAAAAAGAGAGAAAATACTATGCTTTAATACTTCATTTGGACTCCATAGTTCTTTTTCTGGATGTGGATAGCATTTTTTTTATCATGTGTATTTTGGAATTGTCTTAGATCATTGCATTGCTGAGAAGAGCTAGGTCTAACAAAGTTGGTCATTACATAAGGTTGCTGTTACTGTGTACAATGTTCTCCTGTTCTGCTCACTTCAGTCAGCATCAGTTCATGTAAGTCTTTCCAAATTTTTTTTGAAATCCACCTACTCATCATTTTTCATGGACAACAGTATTCAATTAAACACATATACCATATCTTGTTCAGCCATTCCCCAATTTATAATCAACCCCTCAATTTCCATTTCTTTGTTGCCACAAAAAGAGCTTCTATACATATTTTTGCACAGGTGGGTTCTTTTCAGTTTTTTAGTATCTCTTTGGGATACACACCTTGTAGTGGTATTTCTGGACAGTTTTATAGCCTGTTTGGCATACTTCCAAATTGCTCTGCAGAATTGTTGGACAAGTTCACAACTCCACCAAGACATTAGTGTTCCATTTTTCCTAGATCTTCTCCAACATTTGTCATTTTCCTGCAAATCATTTTCAAAACATCATGTGGACAGTACTGAGGTTGAATTCCCAATTTATTGAGGACCATCAAGGACTTATGAATCAGGACCAACTTAATCTAAAATTGAATTTTCTTTTGTATACAAAATAAGTTACTTCCATTTACTTTATTAGCTAGAAGAACTTGGAATGAAGAAAGTAAAAGAAATTACTTCAGGAGCCAAGATGGTGTCTGGAAAGCAGGGACTTGCTTAAGTTCTCCCCCAAATCCCTCCAAACACCTATAAAAATGGCTCTGAACAAATTGTAGACCTGCAGCACCCACACAATAGCAGAGGGAAGCTGTTGCCAGCCCAGGACAGCCTGGATGGTTGCTAGGTAAGATATATCACACTATGCTGGGAGTGGAGCAGAGCAGAGACCAGTATGGGCCACGCCCAGATGAACCAGACTGGGAGCCAGGCAGAACAGACCCTAGCACCTTAAATCAGTGAGCTGTGGCAGTTACCAGACTTCTCAGCCCACAAACACCAAAGACAACAGAGAAGGTTAGTGGAAAAAACTGTGGGGACAGAGTGAAAGGAGTACACAGTCGGCCACTGCACCAGAGGCGGCATAGGTGGTGGAGCTCTGAGGCTGCTTCCAGAGCTACAGCTGCAGTTGCTTCCAGCCCCAGGCCAGAATTAAGTGGGAGGAATTAAGTGGAGGATCAGAGCAGGAGGGCACAGCCTGCTTAGATCTGAGTGGTGGTCCGGGTTGGCGGTTCTTGGGGAAGGAGCAGTGATGGTGTGGCAGAGCTTGCTGTGTAGAAATAACTCAGTAAATGAGAGCACAGCCCCTGAAGCTTGGGACAAAGTACTCTCTACTCTACAAGGAGTCATACCCTGATGAAAAGCTCAAGGGTCAAGCAGTTGACTGGGCACATGGCCAGGCAGCGAAAACAGACACAGATTCAGACTCAGACGTTGGGATATTTCTTTGGTGACTAAGAAGACCAAAACATACAGTCAGAAAAGTCAACAAAGTCAAAGAGCCTACATCAAAAGCCTCCAAGAAAAACATGAACTGTTCTCAGGCCATGGAAGAGAGCAAAAAGGATTTGGAAAAGCAAGTTAGAGAAGTAGAGGAAAAATTGGGAAGAGAAATGAGAGTGATGTGAGAAAACCATGAAAAACAAGTCAATGAGTAGGTATAGGAGTCCCAAAACATACTGAAGAAAATAACATCTTAAAAATATAGACTAACTCCAATGGCAAAAGAGCTCCAAAAAGCCAATGAGGAGAAGAATGCCTTGAAAGGCAGAATTAGACAAATGGAAAAGGAGGTCCAAAAGGCCACTGAAGAAAAGACCATCTTAAAAATCAGATTGGAACAAGTGGAAGCTAGTGACTTTACGAGAAATCAAGGTATTAGAACACAGAACCAAAGGAATGAATAAATGGAAGACAATGTGAAATATCTCATTGGAAAAACCACGGACCTGGAGAATAGATCTAGGAGAGATAATTTAAAAATTATTAGACTATCTGAAAGCCATGATCAAAAAAAGAACCTAGATATCATCTTTCAAGAAATGATTAAGGAGAACTGCCCTGATATTCTAGAGCCAGAGGGTAAAAGAGAAATTCAAAGAATCCACTGATTGCCTCTTGAAAAACTTCCCAAAAAGAAAACTCCTGGGAATATTGTTGCCAAATTCCAGAGCTCCCAGATCAAGGAGAAAATACTGCAACCAGCCAGAAAGAAACAATTTGAGTATTGCAGAAACACAATCAGAATAACACAAGATCTAGCAGCTTCTACATTAAGGGATCGAAGGGCTTGGAATATGATATTCCGGAGGTCAATGGAGCTAGGATCAAAACCAAGAATCACCTACCCAGCAAAACTGAGTATCATGCTCCAAGGTAAAACATAAATTTTCAATAAAATAGAGGACTTTCAAGCTTTCTCAGGGAAAAGACCAGAGCTGAACAGAAAATTTAACTTTCAAACACAAGAATCAAGAGAAGCATGAAAAGGTAAATAAGAAAGAGAAATCATAAGGGACTTACTAAAGTTGAACTGTTTTGTTTACATTCCTACATGGAAAGATGACGAATATAATTCATGAGACCTCAGCATTAGGGTAGCTGAAGGGAATATACATATATATAGACAGAGGGCACAGGGTGAGTTGAATATGAATGGATGATATCTAAAAAAAAATCAAATTAAGGGATGAGAGAGGAGTATATTGAGAGAGGGAGAAAGGGAGCAATAGAATGGGGTAAATTATTTCACATAAAAGTGGCAAAAAAGCAGTTCTGTTGGGAGGGAAGAGGGGGCAGGTGAGGGGGAATAAGTGAATCTTGCTCCCATCAGATGTGACCGGTATCTTGCCCCACAGGAAAGCAGGAGGAAGGAGATAAAAAAGGGGGGGCATGATAGAAGGGAGGACAGATGGGGGAGGAGGTAATCAGAAGCAAACACTTTTGAAAAGGGACAGGGTCAAGGGAGAAAATCGAATAAAGGGGGATAGGATAGGAAGGAGCAAAATATAGTTAGTCTTTCACAACATGAGTATTGTGGAAGTGTTTTGCATAATGACACACATGAGACCTATGTTGAATTGCTTGCCTTCTTAGGGAGGGTGTGGGGGGGGGGGGAAGAAGGGAGAGAATTTGGAACTCAAAGTTTTAAAAGAAGATGTTAAAAAAAGAGTTTTTACATGCAACTAGGAAATAAGATATATCAGCAATGGGGCATAGAAATCTATATTGCCCTACAAGAAAGTAAGGGAAAAGGTGATGGGGGGTAGTGGGGTGACAGAAGGGAAGGCTGACTGGGGAATGGTACAATCAGAATATATGCCATCTTGGTGTGGGGGTGAGGGTAGAAATGGGGAGAATATTTGTAATTTAAACTCTTGTGGAAATCAATGCTTAAAACTAAAAAAATATTAAATAATGATTGCAAGTTCAAAAAAAACTAAAAATAAATATAAAAAAGAAGTATAAACTATTGACAAAATGAATGAATTTTAAAAATCACTAAACATATGATAGATGTAGACTAAATTAAGTCTCAAATTTTACTTTAAACCTTCCCTCTTGGCAAAGATAAAAATAAAATAAAATGATAACTTTTTGTGGTACCATGGGAAGGCTGAAATAGCAATGTGATTTTAGTAGTGCTACAAAGTAACCTAACCATTTTGGGGGAAAATGAATGTCTATCCCAAAGAGATCAAAGAGAGAGGAAAACTTCTCATATAACATATTTCTGTCAGTACTATTCATAGTAGCAAAGAACTGGAAACAAAATGGGTACTCACAAATGGCTTAGTAGATTATGATACAGGAACATATTGGACTATTAACATACCATTAAACATGTTGATCACAAAGAATTCAAAGAAACTTGAGAAGGTTTTTATAAACTGATGTAGAACAAAGTAAGCAGAAATAAGTGATCAACATATAAGATTATCACAACAATGTAAAGCAAAATAAGATAGAAGGGTATCATAATTCTGACTAATGCAATGACCAATAATGAGTTAAGAAGTCTGATGGGGAAACATATTGCCTGCCTCTTTTTTTTAAATGGGCGGATCAGAAGCGTGGAATGAGACATACATTTTCAGACATGAGCAATGAGTTGATTGCTTTTTTACTACCCTTTTTTTCCCTATTAGGTAGGGGTGGAGTGAATGAGAGGATGTGACATTTGTATATGTGAATCTCTTCTCTTCTCTTCTGTTGTCTTCTATTCTCTCTCTCTCTCTCTCTCTCTCTCTCTTTCTCTCTCTCTCTCTCTCTCTATATATATATATATATATATATGTGTGTGTGTGTGTGTTTATACACATATATGGATATACTTTAATATCTAAATGAATCTTTAATGTTTATTTACTCATACATGTATAATCAAAATATTTTTAAAAGGAAATTAAAAAAAATTCAAGCAAGTTTTTTTTGAACGTTCAAGAAGCTTTATCTTCAGAACTTGGGTGAATTAGCAGCTAAAGAATGGGTTCAGCATTAATATTTGGTAGCAATAAATGCATGTTACATACTTTTTTTAGGAGTTCATCCAATAAATATATGGTGATTCAATCAGATGAGTTTCAAGTAAACTCGGATCTGAGTATCTCAACATCAGGCCCCCAAAAATGCCTGTATGGAGTTGAGATGAATCAAAAGACAGGAATGAAATCCTTAATATGGGTAATACAAAAATAAAATTTTGTGTCTGAGTTATTTATTTTAGGGAAGAACCTTAGAAGAAAAATATTGATAGATTCCATTCATATAATGCTTTACGGGTCCCTAGAAAAGTATCCTTAATGCAACTTTTTGAGGAAGGTAATAAAGATATTATCCCCATTTTACAAATGGAAAAGCCAGAGCTCTTTAAGGCTAAAGGGTCACCCAGTATCATAGTAACTAATCGCTACCTGACCCAGGGATCAAACCTAGGTTGTAAGTCATAATATTTAGAGGCATAATGAATCCTAGAAATGACCTGGTCCAACCTCCTTACTTTATAGATGAGAGAACTGAGTGCCAAAGACTCATGTGTCTTGCCCAAGGTCACACAGGTAGTAATTAACAGAGATTCCAAACCAGACCTTCTCCTTATCTTTCCAGTGAACACTACCTTAACTAGAATGACTTCTGAACATGCAGACGAGGGAAACAGTATTCTTGTATTCTTTGCTTCTTTGCTCCCACCAATGGTCTCTCCTGTCCTTATCTGTATCTCAATAGTGGGAGGTGCCATTGTAGTGGCAAATTGTTCTTATGATTCTATCCTACCTTAGAGGACCCTTCCTTTGTCACACACATCTTCTCCTTCCCTGCCTTAACTAGCAAAACATTCCCCACCCCTTTAAAACTATGTTGCACATCTGTTTTTGAACATCTGTTTTTCAAAAACAAACAAAAAAAAGTTTTTGCATGCAACTAGAAAATAAGATACACAGGCAATGGGGCGTAGAAATTTATCTTGCCCTACAAGAAAGGAAGGGAAAAGGGGATGGGAGGGGAGTGGGATAATAGAGGGGAGGGCTGACTGGGGAACAGGGCAACCAGAATATACGCCATCTTGGAGTGGGGGGGGAGGGTAGAAATGGGGAGAAAATTCGTAATTCAAACTCTTGTGAAAATCAATGCTGAAAACTAAATATGTTAAATAAATAAATAAATAAATTTTTTTAAAAATCTGGAAAACTATGTTGCACATGTGTTACATTTACTCTTATCCATGTTTCCCTGTAGTAGAATGTAAGTTCCTTGAAGGCAGAGGCTGCTTCTTTTCCCTTTTATTCCCAGCACCTACACATACTGTTGTTGCTGTTGAGTCTTTTTAATTATACCCTCCTCTTTGTGACCCCATGTAGGGTTTTCTTGGCAAAGATATTGGAGTGGTTTGCCATTTCCTTCTCCCGTTCACTTTACAGATGAGGAAACTGAGGCAAACAGGGTTAAGTGACTTGCCCAGGTCACATAGCTAGCAAATGTCTGAGGCCAATTTTGAATTCAGGTCTTTCTAACATCAGGGCCAGTGCTCTATCCACTGGGACTTTCGGCTCCATATTATGCACTTATAAATGCATATTGCATTGAAGTTTATTGAAGCTAGATGGTCTATATTTCTTCTTATCCAATTTTCAAATATCTTGGCATTTTTTAAGCTTGCAGCAAAAAAAATGATAGCCTTGCATGTTTTATCTATATTTAGATGACTTTGCTTTCTTAGAAATGGTCATGATTTCACATAAATATATGTAGATAATTAATAAGGCATTAACTTCAGCAATTTATATAATTTAAAGACACTTATATCAGGTAGTAAAGATACAATATTAAAAAGTTCAATTAGGTCTGAGGTTTTATAGACCATGAATTAATGGTATCAGGGGCCCCACAAAACCAATTAATTTGTTAAAGATATTTAAACAGGAACATGGCCAAGTCCAAGCTACCTTGAAGCCTATTAAAAATATCAGTTGTGACACTATAGTCCATCAGCTAACAAAGACTTCACTGACCACAGTGGGGTAATGGCACTACTTCCAAATTCCTGTTTACACAACAGGGGATGTGGGAATAAAAGAATAAAAGTTTTTTTTTTTCTCTCTGAGGACAACGAGAGAACTAGAATTCAGTTACATGCCAATAAGCTTCCATATTTTTCCTCTACTTTGTGACAAGGTATCCATTTACAGAACCCTAGAAGTTTAATGACTAAAGATATTTTATTCTCTGCTTTCACACAAGAGGAAACTGAAGCCCAGAGATGTAGAAGTACTTTCCTAGCGTCACACTTCAAGCAAGCAATGGGACCATAGCAGGGACTGACATATTTTGTTTTCCAGTCTACTGTGTTTACCTTCACATCCTGCTACCTCCTCCACATAAGCTAGTAAGAAAAGTATTAATCTTGGAATCAAAAAACTTGAGTGTAAGTACTTAGTAACTATATAAAACTAGACATGTTGCTAAATCTTTAGTCGTGTAAAAAGAGGGGTAAGAACATATGCAGAAGAGAATAGTATATGCATTGCTTCACAAGGCTGCCATTAGAAGTGTGCATTATAATCAGTTAACAAATAATAAAAGTGTGTTGATTTGACCTGAAGCACTTGATCAGTATAATCCTCATTATCATTATTAGCATTATTGTTAATGCTTTGAAAGACATAATCAAGTTCCCTAGGCCACTGCAGACATGGAGTCCTTTGAAATTAGTCCCATAGATATCAAATAGTTTAGTGTGGAAAACTGCAGCCACCACATTATTCAAGACTCAGGCTCAAAAGACACAACTCAATTTGACAAATGGCTTTTAAGTGCCTCCTGTGTGAAGAGCATTGTGTGAGACCCTGAAGGGAACACAAAATTTAATTAAAGACAGCCCTTGTCTTCCCAGAGTTTACAATCTAAAAGGGAGAACAGATACATACACAGATAACTAGAATTAGAAGAAAATAATAAGAGGATAAGAGAGGGACAATGCTCTGTGGGTCCAAGTAGGAAAGACAAAATGAATGGGAGGGAGAAACTAATGGAATTAGATAAATCTCTAAACTAAAGTCTAACACTTCCTCATCTTTCAAGAACATCAAGTCTTCTTGGAGAATTCTGACAACGCTCTACGGAAGAATAATTGAGGCCAAATACTTCCACAATAATGAATGGAAGGAATGAACAAAATAGTGATCCCAATTTGTTACCCAGTGATTAGCTGTATCTACAACCAAAATTCGGGAAGGAAACAAATTGATCCCAAAGAGCAGTATAGTACAGTGGAAAGAGAACAGCTTTTAAGATAGGTGATCTGTGTTCTGACTTTGACACCTACAGGGGCAATCTGGGGCAAGATGCTTAATATTTCTGAACTCATTTTCCTCATCTGTAAAATCAGGAGGTCAGACTAGATGTTCTCTAGAATTTTTTTCAGCTCCAGATCTTCTATTCTATGATAATTAAAAAGGTCAGAATGAACATGTAAATAGATACGCACTCTAATAAACAGGAATTACTGTGAAAAGCCCTTTTTTTAAAAAAAAATCTGGGAATAGTTAAAGGAAAAAAAATCATTTCTTTAAGGATGTGGCTATCAACTGTGAAGGTACTTCTACCACCAATGCTGATAATGATCCTACCACATCTTAGTTCTGTTCTGTGTGAGTTTTTCTGATAAGACAATTCAACATATCTCTAAATCCTAAATTTAAGGCTAGAGGAACCTTAAAGTTCACCTAGATCCTTATTTGACAGGTGAGGCAACTGAGGTCCAGAGCTATTTAGTGGCTTGCTTGAGGTCAAATAATTTGTCAATGGTAGAGCCATGAGTTGAGGTCTCTGATTCAAAATTCTGTCCCCTTAGTTGTGCCATCTCTATTACAAGCATCACCTTCCTTAGCAAGGCAGATAACAAGAAGACAGATTAACAGTTAAGTCAATTATCAAGCCCAGAAATCAAGCCTCTTCAGCTTGAGCTCTATTAATACTGCCTTTGGGAACTCAGGGTCACCTCCAAGTCATGATGAGGTATCAGAGTGGGGCTTTAACAGAGAGGAGCCATAAACACATCAGTAAACTTGTGAACCATTTTAGCTTTAATCTTTGGTTTTCCAGATCCAGGAATGGACTCCTTCCTACTGTATTTAAGGGAAGAAAATAGAATGCTTAGCATTCTGTGGTGCTTTTAAGATCCTCAAAGCCTGCTCCAAATATTAATTAATCAGTCTTCACCATAATGAAATCTACCCACATATCTTTGACAGGGAGCAGGCTAAATGACATGCCTTCTATTTGGTGAGTGGTACTTATTAACATGCTGGGTGGGATGCTAAAAGATGGAAATCTATTTGTGATTTGTCTTTCCAATCCCTTTCTGATTTACTGGATTAATTCCCGACCCTGTCATCATCTAGTTTTTAAAGCTCTGTAGCTTAAACTGGCATGAATTCAAAGAAACGCTCCTGAAAAATGAATAGGTACCAGAGATAATAAAATTAGATGTCAGTGCATTAAACCTTTTTTCCCCATGGCTGGTCATCACAAAATATCATAAAATCTGTCATAATAAAGGGCAAACTGTTATAAATAGGCTGATGAGGCATGAAAGATCATATGTGATTTATTTCCTGTCATTCAACAAAATGGGTTGGTTGTTCACTTGAAGACACACAACTTTCGGTTAGTATGGACTCGTGAGTATTCCATTCCTTTTATCCTGGAGACAGAGATATACTCCAGGACTACGGGAAAATTACAGATAAGGGAAGTCTATATTGCAAGATAGAAACAATTCAATTTAATTCAACGAGGATTTCCCCCATTGCCTACCTTGTGCAAAGCCCCGTGCTTGATGTTGTAACAAGAAGACCCGAAAGCTTCCTAGGAGATGAGATTCCTCATGTTGCTGTCCAGAGCAGCCTATTTTTGTGAGACTATTAGATTTCCCTGAATCATCCACACTTCCTAAATCTTAATCATTGAGAAACAGAAACTTAACTTTGCAGAACAGAAAACAATGTTAGTATTGAAAAACAACAAAAACCAAGACGTTATCAGTGATCCATGAACAATTTCAAACAATGGAATCATAGAAATTTTATGTTCATCTAGTTCACCCTTTTTGTCTTACAGATGAGGAAACTGAGGCCCCAAAAAGAGAAATGACTTTCCCAGGGTCACATAGCTAGTTATATGTTGAACCTGGACTAGAATCTAGATTTACTAATTTAACCACATTTGAATAATCTTCGTCTTCCCGCATCTTCCTGCAAACAGGTATGATGGCTACCTCATATATTCGTCAATTTTATAGGCTGAGGAGGGAAGAAGAGAGGAGAAGGGCAATAAAAACTGTTAGTCAAGTTTAAACTAACGTGCTCTCTTATTCATCTTTTAAAATGCTGATTAAAGCCTTCAATAATGTTGCTGTTCAATCTTATCTAACTCTGTGACCCCATTTAGGGTTTTCTTGGCAAAGATACTGGGGTAGTTTGCCATTTCCCTTTCCAGATCATTTTGTAGTTAAGAAAACTGAGGCAGAGTTAACTGACTTACCCATAGTCACACAACTAGTATCTGAAACAGAATTTGAACTCAGGTCTTCCTGACTTTAGCCCCAGTCCTCTAACCACTGTACCACCTAGCTGAAGCCCTTTTAAAAGAGAGCACCTGTAAACTGCGCTTGACTTAGTGAGCAGCCTTAGTGAAGGCATTAACTGTTGAATTAATTGTTGTTGGCTCAATTGCAAAACTAACTCTTCCATCAGTCAACAGTGTGGCATCTCTGACCCTGGTATGCCTCTTTACGAGATGTGTGAAAATTATGTTCTTGTGCTAACTGCTTAAAATCTGAAACAAAAGAATTCAGCTTCCTTTAAAAGAGTGTGTGTGTGTGTGTGTGTGTGTGTATGTGTGTCTGTGTGTCTCTGTGTGCGTGTGTGTGTGTCTGTGTGTTTCTCCTGCAGTGTTATAGCATCTAGTCTGATGCTGTAGACAAATAACTAGCTGCAGCTGTTGGATTGCTGTTGTGGGCATTTGGACACTTTAAAGATACATTAAATCTCTGCAACACCTGTACTCAAACAAGTGATATAAATTAGGCAAAATTTCAGTTACTTATATGGTGATGTTAGGGAGTTGGCTGCATTTAACAAAAAACAACCCAAAAAACCCAAAATAACAAAAAAGATTAAATTCTCAATAGATTGCAAAGGATTTACTTGGTAATGTAATGCTTTATTTTTCTCAAAATTAATTCACCACCTGCCTTATCACTTGAGACCATCATTTTCCCAAGTTAGAAAGTTTTCCTTGAAACCCCCATCACACATACACATGTGAAATCAGCTTATAAACAAAACAGCGACATTCTTGGTCTTTCCAGTGATACAGGCTTTGGGTAATATCCTAACAGGGCCTCCTCCACCTTCCTCCTTTTCCTTTTTCTTTCTAGATAAACCATTAGTGAGGCAGGGATCTTAAGAAATTAGCAAGCTACTCGACCTTGATACATACAGCTTTTGATGGAGGAGCTCTGCAATTGCGATTTATTCACAAAATGTCTTAGAGATGGAATTGCAGATTCACAAAATGTCTTAGTAAGAACTGACCTTATAATATAGAATTCTAGAAGAAAGAAGCTTTGAGTTCACCATGAATAGCAGCTAAATTTTATAAAGGAAGAAACTGAAGCCCAGAAATAGGTGACAGTCCAAGGTCATACAGCCATTACATGGCACTACTTTAGCAATTAAATAATTCTCTGACCCAGTCTAGTGGTTTTTGCACTAGTCCACTGCAACTTCCTTATTGGAAAGGAAGGAAAATAAGAGTTGAGAGATGGCTTTACACAATACACATCTAGATTTAAAGCCAATCTTTACAAAATGATTTTGAGATTTTGTTTATGTAGTTGGGATGATTGGTGGGGAGAGGGTGCTAGTGTTGGAGAGTACGCAGGAACATCATAAAGCTCTCCTTCCTTTTTTGAGCTCAAGGAATTTCACAGTTCATAGCATCATAGATTTCATTCTGGAAGGGACTTGAGAGGTCGTTCAGTCCAAATCTATTTTATAAATGAAAAATCTAAGATACAGAAATAAAGGTCACACAGACAATAACTGGCAGGGTCAGAATTCAAATCCAGATCCTCTGACTCTAAATCCAGCCCTTTTTCCACTATAGCAGGCTAGAAAGTCTCCATTTAGTTTGTGGATAGTACCAGCTACCATGAACATAGAATTTTAAGGTTCGTAAAGTGCTTTACATAGATGATTTCATTTCATCTTCATAATAACCCTTGAGACAGGTGGTATTACTTTCCCCATTTTATGGTTAAAAGAATCTGAGATTCAGAAAGGTTAAATTTTGTACAGGTTCACAAAAGAGGCAGGATTCAAACTCAAGTCCTTGGGACTCCAAAACCAGAGTTCTTGCCAGCTGGCTTTTCTACCAGTTGTACTGGATCATGGAATATATAGCCCCAAAGGCATTAGGCCCTGGTTCCTTTTCTCTTGCTCTAGAATGGGAGCTGATGTCAAATTCTCAAGATATATTTTTCAATGATCATGCAGCCATTTTCAGGGACCGCCAAGATTTACTCACTAAGAATTGCTGTTGATTTCTGCTTAGTGCCATTGGACATGCTCCCTCACAGTCTGGTATGAGAGATTGCTTGTTTCCACCTGCAGGGCCTGGCTCAATTTGGCCCAGATGGGCTCCAATCCTGAAAAGCCCAAGAGGAAGAATAGAAAACTTCGATGATGCATAGGAATGGTTTCATTTTTACCTTTTGTAACCTTGGTCCTTAGTACAGTGCCCAAACTGTCAATATTTGTTGATTGACTGGAACTCCTTGTTCCTTCTAATTTCAGTTCAAGCCCAAACTTCTAGAGGTGTCTTTCCTGATCTTGTCACCTCCCCCACCCTTACCCAGCTGCTTTTGCCCTCCCCCTCCAAAAAATGCTCTGTATGGATATTCTGTATAGTTGTGGGGAAATGCAACTTAATGGATAAATAGCTAGCCCCAGAGCCTAAAGCTGACCTGTACTGATGGAGGAAGGTCCTCCTGGAAACTCCATATTCTCATGAAATTACGGGTTCATTTTAAACACACACACACACACACACACACGTATGTATGTATGTGTATATATATATATATATATATATATATATATGTATGTGTGTATGTGTGTATGTTTATTATATAGTTTATTATATACACACATATATGCTTACATATTTATTTTATACACATGCACACATGTACATACGCATACACATGTATATACATATATGAACATGAATATACGAATACAAATAAACATTTACATTTGTACATGTTTTCTCCTTTGATAGAATGTAAGCTTTCTGAGGGCAGTGACTGTTCAAGTTTAGTCCTTGTAGCCCTAGTCCCTAGCACAGTACCTGGCATGGCATAGGTACTTCATATATGCATTTGGATTGATTGATTGATCTAGTCTGCATGAGAGTAATGTGTGAACCTCATTACTGGGTCTGAAATCCCTTCAGACTCTGACTGTTCACTGCATGGCTTGTATTTTGGATGACTCATTTTAAATAACTAACGCCTTATGTCCTCAAGTTGAGCACATCACTTTGGTTTCCCCATACAAATCCCCACTTCTGTTCCTAACTGTTTCCACTCCATTGCTGGGTATGGTCACATGTGACTTCCCAGGCCCCAATTCACAGCAGTGCCCAGTCAACTCCAAGCATCTTTGGCCTTATACTGACAGGATCTGAAAGGTTTTACCAGCTTGATCAATACATTAGGGAATTGCATATCTTCCCTTTTCCTCCTTCTGCTAATTGGATATATGCCATAGGACCAAAGATGAAAAGGTCACTAGATTTCATCTCAGCTTTATCATTATACTGAAGAAGAATCCTTGGCCTAAAGCAACAAAGTGACTTGGTCAGGTCCTTCGGGTACCAAATAGCAGAGGTCAAGTTAAATCTAGGACTTCTTACTCTTCATCTCATCTCTTTCCATTTTGCTTTGCTTCCTACTAGATGGCACCCGTAATAACAATAGCTAACATTGATATAGTGCTTTAAAGATCACAAAGTAATTTACAGAAGTTTGATCCTCATGAGATTCTTGTGAGCTAGATGCTATTATTATCTCCTTCATATGAAAAGAGTGAGGCTGAGAAAGGCTCAGTATATTGGCCAGGATCACACAGCTCATAAGTGTTTGAGGCAGGATTCTTACTTATGCCTCTCTCAGATACTCTGACCATTACTCTACTTGGTCACTCCAGCATGTAGAGTAAGTAGAATGAGCACTGTTTTTCAATAGAAAAAACTTAGATTCAAGTCTGAATTAAGCTGAGTGACTTTGAACAAGCCTTTCTCTAGGACTGAGTGTCCTCATCTACAAGTGATCTTTAAGGTCTTTTCCAGCTTTAAATCGTAGGAGCTGTAATAAGCCTCTGACCTACCTTCCAGGATTGTTGTGAGGAAAGTGATTTGTAAACCATAAAGGCCTATATAAATGTGAGTTATTACTTTATGAAGGGTACACATCATCAATGAGGTCATGGCCCAGGATAGAGAAAAAAGGAGCTGATGGCTCTGAATTCTGGCATCCATAGAGCTGCTTTCCCTTTGTTCCTACCTGGAGGCCATAATTACAAGTACCTCAAAGTTAGCATGACAGCCCAGTGTTATTTGCATGCAGGCTGTGCCAGTGAGGCTGTAGCTATTGGCTAAGACTATTCTCTTTCTCTCTGATGGTAAGGGATAGACAGAAGAAATCACAGGACCACACATTTAGAGGTAGGACAGACCTCTGAGACCATTAGGTCAATCTACTACTTCTACAGATAAGAAAACCAAGGCTGAGAGAAATTTACTTCGTGCCCATAGTTACATATCCAGTAAGTGTGTGAGACAGGATTTGTACTCGTGTCTTCTAGATTATAGACACAGTGCTCTATGAGATGAGAAGAGAACAGAACAGAACAGAAAGAAAAAGACCAGCATGTGCATGGGACAATCATCAAACTTTGTTTTTGTTATTTAATCATTTCAGTTCTGTTCAGTTCTTTGTTAATCCCATTTGGGTTTTTCTTGTCAATGGGCTTGTTTATCATGGTTTAGTTCAAAGGGCATTAGCTTATGGAGCAAGAGACCTATGCTCCATACCTATCTCTACCACTAATGCACTGCGTTATCTTGATCTTTAATTCGTTGCTTCTCCTTGTCTTCATTTATTAAGGATGAAAAGTAGTATTCTCACCAGCTGCTTCATGGAGTTGTTGTAAGAATCAAATTAAAACATGTCTTCAAAGCCTTTTGTAAATATTTAGACTCCACATAAATGTAACCAGTTATTCTTAAATTATTGCTCCTTGATGTATTTTCCAGATCAATTGTTTTCCCTTGATATATTTCAGATATTTTTCTTTTTTCAGTCTGTTGATTTTGCTTTGTTGTTTCTTGATGGCTAGTGGAGTTATTAGATTCCATTTGATAAGTTTGTAATTTTTAAGGAGTTATTTTCTTCACTATCTGTGTACCTCTTTTACCCTTTGGCCAGTTGTGATTTTAAAGGAGTTATTTCCTTTCGTATAGTTTGTGCTTCTTTTACCAAGCTGTTCTTCTTTTTTCACAATTTTCTCAGATTATTTTCATATCTGTTCTCAATTTTCCTCTAGTGATCTTATTTTATTTATTTATTTATTTATTTATTGCTTTTTTATATCTCTCTTTAGCTTTTCTAGGAATCCTTTTTGGACTTCTGTCCACTTTGCATTTTTCTTTGATCCTTTGCTTGTAGGTCCTTTCAGCTCATTGTTTTCTTCTGAGTTAGTATCTTGAGCTTTCTCATCACCATAGCAACTTTCATGGTCAGGTTCTATCATAGTTCTTTTCTCAATTTTCCACCCTATTTCTAGACTTTGGAATTTATGTTAGAAAGTGGACTCTGCTTACCTCTGGGGCTAGGGCATTATGTCAGGCTCACCAGACATCTTTTATGTCCTTTTATGTTCTGCTGAGTTTGTGACTCAGTGGGTGCTCATAAGTTTTTAGTGCTTCCAAAGTGGTATGATCCAGGGAGAATTCTCCTCACTGCCCTCATAGTCTGTGGTCTGGACCCTTGCTCCCTCATGACTGTAAGCACTCTTCTCTACATAGGAACTGTGACCTAGAACTGAGTAGTGGGTAATAGAATGTCAAATGGCACCTGACTCTCTGTCCAAAGCTTGGACAGGGATCCCCCTGGGATCTCTTTCTGACTAGGTGTTCAATAACCTTACAATTCCTAAGTGTTGGGTGACATTAAATCTCATTGCTACTTCTGCTTTGCCAGATCCAGCTCTCAACCCATTGACCACAGATCACTATCTTCCTAATCTACCATGGACTAGAAAAAAATGACCCACTTTGATTTTTTTCTTGGCTTTTTTTCTCAGAATTTGATTTAGGGGATTTTTAAAATTGTTGCATGGGCAAGGAGAGGGGTTGGGATAGCTTATCAAAAATGCTGACCTCTCTCTCTGCCATTTTGCATACATTCACTCAATATGACCCGTGATTAAATTACTTTTTAATGTATATGTTTTGATCAATGGCCAAAACAATTCATGTTTAATTTCTCAAAATGAAGAAATGGTATTTGTTTTTGTTATTTAAAAATCTGTTTTCAGTTTGACATTGGAAGGTTATCAGAGAAAAGTTTACCATGATTCCTTCATAAGAAATTACTGAGCTTTACTTTTCTTTGTCATATAAGTAAATGTATTTTTTTCCTATTTAAAATTACCTCTTGAACCAAGGTGGTGAATTATAGGCAACCAAGCTGAACTCTTAACATTACTCTCCAAACAACTTTAAAATAATCAAATTTGGGAGAGGCAGAGCCATCAAGTTTAGGATAATACATTTTTTCTTCCATAACAAAATTGAGGAGGTCAGCAAAAGGAGCAATGATGGCCATAGAAAGCAGCAGATTGGAGGGCTCCCAGCCCAGCAATAGTAAAGTGGTGGGGGGCTGGGTCAGAAAACTAGTCAGAAAGAGATTACAAGAGACTCTTTGCTGGCACTGGATACTTTGGCACTGAATGACAACTCTATTTTCCATATTCAGTTCTGGGTGACACTTCCAGGGCAGAGAGAAGCACTGGTGGCTGATCACAAAGGAGCACATGCTCTGGTTGCAGTTCTAAGGGAGAGCAATGAGAAGAAGAGCATTAATAGTGAAAGGGAAAATGGGCAGAGGTGTTGGGCAATATTTGAGCTTCTGTCTCATTACCTTTGTTTCAAAGAAAGAATACACACACACACACACACACACACTCACATCCAATTGTGTATAGAAATGTAACTTACTGCATAGGGAAATAGGAAGGGAAGGGGCTAAGAAAAAGGGGGGATGTTAAAAGGGAGGGTGGAGTAAGGAATGTAGTAATTAGAAGCAAAATAGACTTTTGAGGAGGGACAGGACAAAAAGAGAGAAAGAAAGATAAACAGAATAAACAGTTAGTAATCATAATCATGAATATGAATAGGATGAGATCACCTATAAAAGCAGATAGCAGAATGCATTAAAAACAAGAAAGCAAAAATATGTTGTTTACAAGAGACACATTTGAAACAGAAAGACATACACAGAATTAAAATAAAGGGATGGACTAGAATCTAATATGCTTCAGCTAAACTAAAAAAAGGCAAGGGAAGCAATCTTGATGAGGAGGAAAAGTAAAAATTGTCCTAATTAAAAGCGATAAAAAGAAAAACTGCAGGGGGTGGAGCCAAGATGGTCACAGGAAAACAGGGACTCGCTTAAGCTCTCCCCAAAAATCCCTCCAAACACCTGCAAAAAATGTCTCTGAACAAATTCAAGAGCTACAGAGCCCATGAAATAACAGAGGGAAGCAGGTCTCCAGACCAGGACAGCCTGGATGGTCACTGAGAAGTGTCTATTGGCAGAGCACAGCCCAGCATGGGCCACACCAGGACAGACCAGGCACTGAGGAGATCGGGCAGAGCTGGCCATAGGGCCATGAGTCATTGAGCTGTGGCACATACCAGACTTCTTAACCCCCAAAGCCAAAGACAACTTAGCAGGTCAGTGGGAAAACTGCTGGATCTGGTGAGAGGAGAGTGTGATTGGCGCCAGCCCAGGGGGCAGTGGAGGTGGTGTGGTGGGGCAGCTGCAGCAGCAGGAAGCTCCTGCAACTGCTTCCAGAGCTCCAGCTGCAATTGCTTCCCCAGACCCAGACCCACCCCATGGGAGGAATTAAGCCAAGAATTGGAGTGGGAGGTAGGGTTCTGTTGTTTTGACCTGCTTGGATCTGGGTCACAGTCCTAGTTGGCAGTTCTTGGGGGAGGAGGAACACTGGTGTGGCAGAGCTTGCCATGTAGAAGTGCTCTGAAAACAGCAACTCAGTGCCCCTGAAGCTTGGGACAAAACACTCGTCATTCTGAAGGCAGTCATACCCTGACAAAAACCTCAAGAGTTGCAGCTGTGGAATCCAGCCAGGGATCCAGGTTGGGAGAAAGCTGGATGCCTAGAACAAGTGGAGATCCTCAGGTGTCCCAACACAGCATGGGAGTCTCTCAAAGTGATAGGAGGCAGCAGCACAGTGCCTGTGACTGTGAGACATCTACTCCTGAGGCCAAAAGTTTGAAACCCACCATCTTAAACTTCAGTAGACATAATGGCCAGGTAAAGGGCTCACATCTCTCCGCCCCTCACTAGCCCAGAGAATTCCTCAGGAAAAATGCTGGAATAGAGGAGGCAGAAGTGGGGCTTCAGTAGCCAAACAGTGGGAATTCCTGAGTCCCAGCAGGGGGAGCCAGCAAGGGTCAACACCAGGTGCCTTTGCACAGCCAGGGGAAGTGGCAGACACCAGCACAGACAACAGCTGAGACCACTGGTGCTGGAGAGCACCCCCAGGAGAGGAGGAAACTTCCGATAGCCAGACAACCCCTCCCCCACACCTCAGAAAAGTGAAGGCCATAATGCACAAAGCCAGTAACTAGGCTCACAATTCCCAGAAAAAGAATGCTGGGACAGAGAGCCCTGAGCCCCAAAAGCAAAAATCCACTGTAAAGCCAGGGAAAAGCTAATCAGCATGAAGAAGAACATGAAAAACCAAGGACCATTGATTCTTTTTATAGAGACAGGGAAGAACAAAATACCAATTCAGAAGAGGACAGCATGGACACTATACCCACATCTGATACCACAAAAGGGAATATGAACTAGTCTCAAGCACAAAAAGCATTCCTGGAAGAGCTAAAGGAGGATTTTAAAAATCAAACTGAGGAGATAAAAGAAGAAATGGAAAAAGAAAAACACTGATGAAATCAAATCATCAAAAAGTAAAATTGGTGAAATGGCTGAGATTCAGAATCTAAATAGAGAAAATGATACCCTGAAAGGTAAAACCATCCAATTGGAAAAGGAAACTCAAAAGAAAAATGAAGACAGCAACTCATTAAAAATTAGAATTGAGCAAGTGGAAGGTAATGATTCTATGAGGCATCAAGAAGTAGTCAAACAAAATGTAAAGAATGAAAAAATACATTAAAACATAAAATATCAGATTGTAAAAACAACTAACATGGAAAATAGATCCAGGAGAGACAATTTAAGAATTATTGGTCTACTAGAAAGCCATGATGAAAAAAGAGCCAGTTATCAAAGATAACTGCCCAGAGGTCCTAGAACCAGAGGGGAAAATAATCAATGAAAGAATCTACTGATCACCCCCTGAAAGAGATCCCAAATTGAAAATTACAAGAAATATTACAGCCAAATTTCAGAATTATAAAGTCAAGGAGAAAATACTGCAAGCAGCCAAAAAGAAACAATTCAAATATCATGGAACTACAGTCAGGATCACAAAAGATCTTTCAGCTTCTACATTAAATGACAGGAGAAATTGGAATATGATATTCCAAAGGGCAAAGGAGCTTGGACTACCATCAAGGATCAACTATACAGCAAAATTGAGCATAATTTTTCAGACAAGCAGATGGATATTCAACGAAATAAGGGAATGCCAGACCTCCATGATGAAAAGACCAGTGCTCAACGGAAAATTTGATCTTCAAATACAAAATGCAAGAGAGACATAAAAAGGCAAATGGGGGAAACACCCACAAACATTATTAATCAATAAAGGCAAATTGTTTACATCCTTATATAGGGTTATATTGTTATATTTGTGTATGTGTGTATGTGTGTGTGTGTGTGTGTGAATCTTGAGAATAGTAGTAATTATGACAACTGAAAGGGATACACATAGACAGTATAAAATAAGTGATATAATGATAAAAAATCATAATTAATAGATGTAAAGGGAGGGTTCGGGAACAGAGGTAAGGAGCTAATAGAAAAGGGTAAATTACATCAAATGAAGAGGCACAAAAACACATTATAGTAGAGGGAAAGATGGGAGGGAGAAGAGTAGTATATGAGCTTTACTCTCATTGGATTTGGTTCAAGAAGAGAATAACATACTCTGAAAAGTATAGAAAACAAACTTGTCCTACAAGCAGTAGGCAGGGAAATGTGAAAGGAAAGGGGAGGGTGGTCAGAAGGGAGTGAAGAAGTAGCAAGGGGAAAAGGTTAAGATAAGGGAGGGAAATCAAGAGGGAGGGTAAATTGAGGAAGGTGGTGGTCAAAAGCAAACTCTTTTGAGGAGCAGAAGGGGCGAGGTAGAAATAAAAGCATAAATGTGTCAGGGGGAACAGGATGGAGAAAAAGACACAGCTTGAAATTGTAACTGTAAATGTGAATAGTATGAACTCTCCCATAAAAAGGAGGTGGATAGGAGAATGAATTAAAAACCATAACAATACAATATGTTGTTTACAAGAAACACATTTGAAAAGGGGGGATATAAACATGGTAAAAGTAAAAGGATGGAGTAGAATATATTGCACTTCAACTAAAGTAAAAAAAAAGCAGGAGTAGTAATCCTAATCTCAGGAAAAGCAAAAGCAAAGATAGATCTAATTAAAAGAGGGAAGAAAGGACACTATATCCTACTAAAAGGCACCATAGACAATGAAGCAATATCATTATTTAACATATATGTACCAAGTGGTATAGCATGCAAATACTTAGAGGAGAAGTTAAAGGAGTTACAGGAAGAAATAGACCACACAACCATACTGGTGGGGGACCTCGACCTCCTCTCTGACCTTGATAAAGCTAACCTCAAAATAAACAAGACAGAAGTTAAGGAGGTGAATAGAATTTTAGAAAAGGCAGATACGAGAAAACTGGAGAAAAGTGAATGGAGTTAAAAAGGAATATACTATTTTTTTCTCAGTGGTGCATGGCATATGCTCAAAAATTGACCATGTACTAGGGCAGAAAAACCTCACAATCCAGTGCAGAAAGGCTGAAATAGCCAATGAATCCTTATCGGATCATAATGCAATAAAAATATTTGTAATAAAGGACCATGGAAAGATAAACTAAAAATTAATTGGAAAATAAATAATCTAAACCTAAAGAATGAGTGGGCCAAAGAACAAATCATAGAAACAATTAATAACTTCATTCAAGAGAATGACAGTAATGAGACAACATACCAAAACTTATGGGATGCAGGAAAAGCAGTTCTTAGGAGAAGTTTTATATCTCTAAATGCTTACATGGATAAAATAGAGGAAAAGGAGATCAATGAAATGGGCATACAACTGAAAAAAAAACTAGAAAAAAAAACAAGTTGAAAATCCCCAATTAGATGCCAAATTAGAAATATTGAAAATCAAAGGAGAGATTAATAAAATTGAAATCAAGAAAACTATTGAACTAATAAATAAAACTAAGAGCTGGTTTTATGAAAAAAAATAAAATTGATAAACCTTTGGTCAATTTAATTAAAAAAAGAAAAGTAAACCAAATTACCACTATCAAAAATGAAAAGGATGAATTCACCTCCACTGAAGAGGAAATTAAAGTAATAATTAGGATGTATTTTGCCCAACTGTATGCCCATTAATTTGATAACCTCAGGGAAATGCAGGAATATGTACAAAAGTACAAATTGCCCAGGTTAACAGAAGAGGAACTAAATTACCTAAATAACCCCATCTCAGAAAAAGAAATTGAGCAAGCTATCAATGAACTCTCTAGGAAAATAATTTCCAGGGCCAGATGGTTTTACATGTGTATTCTAGCAAACACTTAAAAAACAATTAATTCCCATACTTTATAGACTATTTGGTGACATAGGTGAAGAAGGAGTCCTACCAAATTCTTTTAATGACAAAATATGGTACCAATACCTAAACCAGGAAGAGTCAAAACAGAAAAAGAAATTATAAACCAATTTCCCTAATGAATATTGATGCAAAAATTTTAAATAAAGTATTAGCAAAAAGATTACAGCAACTTATAATGAGAAAAATCCACTAAGACCAGGTAGGATTTATTCCAGGAATTCAAGGCTGGTTCAATATTAGGAAAACTATCAGCATAATTGATCATATCAATAACTAAACCAGCAGAAATCATATGATTTTCTCAATAGATGCAGGAAAATCTTTTGACAAAATTCAACACCTATTCCTATTAAAAAACACTAGAAAACATAGGAATAAATGGAGTCTTACCTAAAATTATATATAGCATCAACCTAAAAGCATCATCAAGCTTTATATGTAATGGGGATAAGCTAGATGCATTCCCAATAAGATCAGGGGTCAAACAAAGATGTCCGTTATCACCCCTATTATTCAATTTGGTACTAGAAACGTTAGCTTTAGCATTAAGAGAAGAAAAAAGAAATTGAAGGAATTAGAATAAGCAAAGAAGAAACTAAATAATCACTTTTTGCAGATGATATGATGATTTACATAGAGAATCTGAGAGATTCAAGTAAAAAACTACTTGAAATAATAAACAACATTAGCAAAGTTGCAGGATATAAAATAAACTCACATGAATCCTCAGTGTTCCTATATATTACTAACAAAGCCCAACAGCAAGAGATAGAAAGAGAAATTCCATTCAAAGTTACTGTAGACACTATAAAATATTTGGGAGTCTATTTGGCAAGACAAACCCAGGGCCTATACGAACATAACTATGAAACACTTTTTATGCAAATAATGTCAGATCTAAATAAATGGAAAAATATCGGTTGCTCATGGTTAGGCTGAGCTAATATAATAAAAATGAGAATTTTACCTAAATTAATCTATCTATTCAGTGCCATACCAATCGAACTATCAAAAAATATTTTACTGAGCTGGACAAAATTATAACAAAATTCATCTGGAAAAACAAGAGGTCTAGAATATCTAGGGTATTAATGAAAAGACATGCTAGAGAAGGTGGGCTAGCCATACCAGATATTAAACTGTACTATAGAGCAGCAGTCATCAAAACTACCTGGTACTGGCTAAGAAACAGGGGTGTGGATCAGTGGAATAGAATAGGTACACAAGATGGAGAAGTCAAAGACTATGGCAATCTACTCTTTGATAAACCCAAAGAGGCCAGCTTCTGGGCTAAGAATTCACTATTTCACAAAAACTGTTGGGAAAATTGGAAAATGGTAGGGCAGAAACTGGGCATAGACCAATATCTTTTTTTTTTTATTTTTTTTCTTTTTTTTTTAATGCAATTTATTTATTTAACATATTTGGTTTTCAGCATTGATTTTCACAACAGTTTGAATTACAAATTTTCTCCCCATTTCTGCCCTCCCCCCCCACTCCAAGATGGCGTATATTCTGGTTGCCCTGTTCCCCAGTCAGCCCTCCCCTCTATCACCCCCCTCCCCTCTCATCCCCTTTTCCCTTCCTTTCTTGTAGGGCAAGATAAATTTCTACGCCCCATTGCCTGTGTATCTTTTTTTTTAGTTGCATACAAAACTTTTTTTGTTTTTGAACATCTGATTTTAAAACTTTGAGTTCCAAATTCCCTTCCCTCTTCCCTTCCCACCCACCCTCCCTAAGAAGTTGAGCAATTCAACCTAGGCCACACATGTATTATTATGTATAACCCTTCCACACTATTCATGTTGTGAAAGGCTAACTACATTTTGCTCCTTCCCAACCCATCCCGCTTTATTGAATTTTCTTCCTTGACCCTGTCCCCTTTCCAAAGTGTTTGTTTTGATTACCTCCACCCCCATCTGCCCTCCACTCCATCATCCCCCTGCCATTTATTTTTTTTTTTTTTATCTTCCTCCCTCTTTTTTCCTGTGGGGTAAGATACCCAACTGAGTATGTATGGTATTCCCCCTCAGGCCAAATCTGATGAGAGCAAGGTTCACTCATTCCCCCCTCACCTGCCCACTCCCCTCCTCTCCTAGAACTGCTTCCTCTTGCCACCTTTATGGGAGATAATCCACCCCATTCTATCTCTCCCTATCTCCCTCTCTCAGTAAGTTACTCTCTCATCCCTTAATTTCATTTTATTTCTTTTAGCTATCTTCCCTTCATCCTCAACTCACCCTGTGTCTGCTCTCTTTCTTTTACATATATATATATATACACATACATACACATACATACATATACACATAGATACATGCATACATACACATTCACTTATATATATATACATAAACATATATATATATGCATATATATATATGCATATTCCCTTCAACTACCCTAATACTGAGGTCTCATGAATCATACTCATCATCTTTCCATGTAGGAATGTAAACAAAACAGTTCAACTTTAGTAAGTCTCTTGCAATTTCCGTTTCTTGATTACCTTTTCATGCTTCTCTTGATTCTTGTGTTTGAAAGTCAAATTTTCTATTCAGTTCTGGTCTTTTCACTGAGAAAGCTTGAAAGTCCTCCATTTTATTGAAAGTCCATATTTTGCCTTGGAACATGATACTCAGTTTTGCTGGGTAGGTGATTCTAGGTTTTAATCCTAGCTCCATTGACCTCCGGAATATCGCATTCCAAGCCCTTCGATCTCTTAATGTAGAAGCTGCCAGATCTTAGGTTATTCTGATTGGGTTTCCACAATATTCAAATTGTTTCTTTCTGGCTGCTTGCAGTATTTTCTCCTTGATCTGGGAGCTCTGGAATTTGGCAACAATATTCCTAGGAGATTTCTTTTTGGGATCTATTTGAGGAGGCGATCGATGGATTCTTTCAATTTCTATTTTGCCCTGTGGCTCTAGAATATCAGGGCAGTTCTCCTTGATAATTTCCTGAAAGATGGTATCTAGGCTCTTTTTTTGATCATGGCTTTCAGGTAGTCCAATAATTTTTAAATTATCTCTCCTGGATCTATTTTCCAGGTCAGTGGTTTTTCCAAGGAGATATTTCACATTGTCTTCCATTTTTTCATTCCTCTGGTTCTGTTTTATAATATCCTGATTTCTCATAAAGTCACTAGCTTCCACTTGCTCCAATCTAATTTTTAAAGTAGTATTTTCTTCAGTGGTCTTTTGGACCTCCTTTTCCATTTGGCTAATTCTGCCTTTCAAGGAATTCTTCTCCTCATTGGCTTTTTGGAGCTCTTTTGCCATTTGAGTTAGTCTATTTTTTAAGGTGTTGTTTTCTTCAGTGTATTTTTCAGTATTTTTTGGGTCTCCTTTAGCAAGTCATTGACTTGTTTTTCATGGTTTTCTCGCATCCTTCTTATTTCTCTTCCCAATTTTTCCTCTACTTCTCTAACTTGCTTTTCCAAATCCTTTTTGAGTTCTTCTATGGTCTGGGGCCAGTTCATGTTTTTCTTGGAGGCTTTGGTTGTAGGCTCTATGACTTGCTGTCTTCTTTAGGCTGTATGTTTTGGTCTTCTTTGTCACCAAAGAAAGAATCCAAAGTCTGAGACTGAATCTGGGCGCGTTTTTGCGTCCTGGCCATATTCCCAACCAACTAACTTGACCCTTGAGTTTTTCAGTGGGGTATGACTGCTTGTAGATTACAGAGTTCTATGTTCTACGTTTGGGGGGGAGGTGCCAGCTCTGTCAGAGCCGCACTCCTCCTTCCCCAAGGACCCCCAGTCCAGACTGGGCTCAGATCTTTGGCAGGCTGTGCACCCCTGCTGTGATCCGCCACTTAATTCCCCCCACCAGGTGGGCCTGGAGCCGGAAGTAACAACAGCTGTAGCTGCCCCACCTCCGCTGCCCCCGGGGCTGGAAGCAGAACCGCGAACTCCTTCCACTCCCGCAGCTTTTCCCACTAACCTTCTCCGCAGTCTTTGGTGTTTGTGGGTCGAGGGGTCTGGTAACTGCTCACGTATTCAGGGCGCTAGGGCCCCCTCCGCCCGGCTTCTGCTCTGGATCGTCCACACCGCTCAGGCTGGGCTCTGCTCCACTCCGTTCCCAGCTCCCAGCTCCCAGCTCCCAGCTCCGTGTGGAATAGAGCTCACCCAGAGACCATCCGGGCTGTCCTGGGCTGGAGCCCTGCTTCCCTCTGCTGTTCTGTGGGTTCTGCCGTTCTAGAATTGGTTCAGAGCCATTTTTATAGGTTTTTGGAGGGACTCGGGTACGGAGCTCACTCTAGTCCGTGCTTACCAGCCGCCATCTTCATAGACCAATATCTTACACCATATACCAGAATAAAGTCAAAATGGGTTCATGATTTAGGAGTAAAAGCTGATACTGTAAGTAATTTGGGAGAGCAAGGAATAGTTTACTTATCAGATTTATGGAAAAGTAAAGAATTCATGACCCAACAAGAGACAGAGAGCATTACAAAATGCAAAATGGATAATTTTAATTATGTTAAATTGAAATGTTTTTCTACAATAAAAAGCCAATGCAACAAAAATTAGGATGGAAGCAGAAAATTGGGAGAAAATCTTTGCAACTAGTATCTCTGATAAAGGCCGCATTTCTTTCTTTTTTTTTTTTGTTTTTTTTTTTGTTTTGTTTTTGTTTGTTTGTTTTTTGTTGTTGTTGTCCAAAATCTTTAATATAACAAGGAGAAAGGGAATTAGTTTTTGTAGCCTCGGCTGGCACGGCAGCCCCTGGCACGCTCGAACTTTCGGCCCTTGGATCGGACATATGGTTTGGTGTGGCTGTGGGGAGTGCCTGGTGCCTTCCCAAAATGCCTGTATATCTCTGGGCCCTTTCGGGGACCAGACAGCAGGACAGTGCCCCGGCCCTTGGGTGAGCTCATGGCCAGCTGGTCAAAGGTGAGGATCTTCCCACCAGCTTTGAGGATGCGATTGTGGTCATTGCTGGTAACACGAAGGGCACAGACCTTCAGCTTGGGAACATCCTGGATCCTGACATCATCTGTCACAGTCCCAACAACCACGGCTGTCTTATTTTCCCGGCCAGGCAGCTTCATTTTCCTGATCATGCGGGACAGGGACAAGGGGGGCCGGTTGGTCCGACTCATGAACAGCCTTTTCAGGACAACCTTGTTGAAAGTCAAGTTGGTTCTTCGGGCCAGGAACCGTTAGAGCTTCACTAGCAGCCGCAGGTAGATGTCCTGGCTCTTAGGCTCCTTGCACCGGACTTTGCGGTCCTTGTTGTGATGGATGTCGACTCCCATGCTCACGCCCTACCAAACACCGGCCCAACCAGGAAAAAAAAGCAAATCAAAACAACTCTTAGATACCACATCTCTCCTGTCAGATTGGCTAAAATAACAAAGCAGGAGTATGATAAATGCTGGAGAGGATGTGGGAAAATTAGAATATTGTTACATTGCTGGTGGAGTTGTGAGATGATCCAGCCATTTTGGAGAGCAATTTGGAACTACGCCCAAAGATCCATAGCAATGTTCATACCCTTTGACCCAGCAATACCACTTCTAGGGTTGTATCCCAAAGAAATCACACAAGAGGGGAAGGGACCCACATGTACAAAGATATTTATAGTAGCTATTTTTGTGGTAGCCAAGAATTGGAAATCAAAGGGATGCCCATCAATTGGGGAATGGCTGAACAAGCTGTGGTATATGAAGGTAATGGAATACTATTGTGCCATAAGAAATGGGGATGATACAGACTTCATAGCAACCTGGAAAAACCTGCACGACATAATGCTGAGTGAGCAGAGCAGAGCCAGGAGAACATTGTACACAACCACAGATATATGGATTCCGTGAGGACCAACCCTGACAGACTTCACTCTTCTCAGCAACACAGGGTGCAAGGAAAACTCTAAGGGACTCACAATAGAGAATGCTATCTACACCCAGAGAAAGAACTATGAAGCTTGAATGCAGATTGAGGCATACTATATGCTCGCCTTTTTTCTTCTCTTTTGTTTTTGTTTTTGGGGTTTTTTTGGTTCTGTTTCTTCTTTCTTGTGATTCATTACATTGATCATAATTCTTCTCCACAACTTGACTAGTGTATAAATTAATTCAATGCGAAGTTATACATGGTAGTTATATGTGATTCCATGCCATCTTGGGGAGGTAGGTGGGAGGCAGGGGAGAAAATCTGGAACTCAAAATTATGTAGAACCGTGTGTTGTAAACTAAAAATAAAGAAACAAAAGTATTAGCAAAAAGATTACAGCAACTTACCATGAGAATAATCCACTAAGACCAGGTAGAATTTATTCCAGGAATTCAAGGCTGGTTCAATATTAGGAAAACTATCAGCATAATTGATCGTATCAATGACCAAACCAGCAGAAATCATATGATTGTCTCAATAGATGCAGAAAAACCTTTTGGCAAAATTCAACACCTATTCCTATTAAAAAACACTAGAAAGCATAGGGATAAATGGAGTCCTACCTAAAATTATATATAGCATCAACCTAAATCGAACTACCAAAAAATTATTTTACTGAGCTGGACAAAATTATAACAAAATTCGTCTGGAAGAACAAAAAAGTCTAGAATATCAAGGGAATCAATGAAAGAAATGCTAGGGAAGGTGGCCTAGGCATACCAGATATCAAATTGTACTATAAAGAAGGAGTCCTCAAAACTACCTGGTATTGGCTAAGAAACAGAGTGGTAGATCAGCAAAATAGGTTAGGGAGACAAGATGCAGAAGTTACTGACTACAGCAGTCAGTCTTTGATAAACACAAAGAATCCATCTTCTAGGTTAAGAATTTACTATTTCACAAAAAACAGCTGGGAAATTGGAAAATCGTAGGCCAGAAACTGGGCATAGACCCATATCTTACACAATATACCAAAATAAAGTCAAAATGGGTACATGATTTAGGAATAAAGACTGATACTACAGGCAGTTTGAGAGAGCAAGGAATAGTTTACCTGTCAGGTTTATGGGAAAGGGAAGAATTCATGACCCAACAAGAAATAGAGAGCATTATAAAATGCAAAATGGATAATTTTGATTATGCCAAAATAAAAAGTTTTTGTATAAACAAAACCAATACAACAAAGATTAGGAGGGAGGCAGAAAACTGGGAGAAAATCTTTACAACCAATGTCTCTGATAAAGGAATTATATCTAAAATATACTGGGAGTTGAGCCAAATTTATAGGAATAAAAGTCATTCCCCAGTTGAGAAATGGTCAAAAGAAACGAACAAGCAGTTTTCAGAGGAAGAAATTAAAGATATCTATGGGCATATGAAAAAATGCTCTAAATCACTATTGATTAGAGAAATGCAAATCAAAAAATCTCTTAGGTACCACATATGCCCTGTCAGGTTGGACAACATGACAAAACAGGAAAATGATAAATGTTGGAAAAGATGTGGGAAAATTGGAACGCTGTTACATTGCTGGTGGAGTTGTAAACAGATCCAGCCATTGTGGAGAGCAATTTGGAACTATGCCCAATGGGCTATAAAAATG
Source organism: Trichosurus vulpecula (assembly GCF_011100635.1). NCBI lineage: Eukaryota > Metazoa > Chordata > Mammalia > Diprotodontia > Phalangeridae > Trichosurus > Trichosurus vulpecula. Next base: position 193,828,260 of record NC_050575.1, read on the forward strand.
TGCATACCCTTTAACCCAGTAATAACACTCCTAGGGCTATATTTGAAAGAGATCACACAAGTGGGAAAGGGAAGTGTATATACAAAAATATTTATAGCAGCTCTTTTTTGTAGTGGCAAAGAATTGGAATTCAAGGGGTATAAGTTGTGTTATATGAATGTAATGGAATACTATTGTGCTACAAGAAATGGGGAAGATACGAACTTCATAATAACCTTGTAAGACCTACATTATCTGATGCTGAGTGAGAGGAGCAGAACCAGGATAATGGTATACACAACCACAGACATATTGATTCTGTGATAACTAACTTGGATAAACTTGACTCTCCTCAGCAATACAAGAATCAATGACAACTCCAAAGGACTCATGATGGAAAAAAGGCAGCTATATCCACAGAAAGAACTGTGGAATCTGAATGCAGATTGAGGCAAACTATTCACTCTCTTTTTTTTTTCATCTTTTTTGGGGATTTTGCTTCTTCTCTCTTATGATTCCTTCCATTGGTCATAATTCTTCTTTGCAACTTGACTATTGTGTAAACAAGTTTAATGTGAAGAAAATTTGAAACTCAAGAAAATGTAACACTAAGTGTTGTACACTAAAAATAAAAAATCTAATTTAAAAAAACCTCTAGGGTCAAGTAGTTGGCTGGGAACATGAACAGGTAGCAAAAGACAGACTATTGAATCTTTTTTTGGTGACAAAGAAAATCAAAACATACAGCTAGAAGAAGTCAACAAAGTCAAAGAGCCCACATCAAAAGCCTCCAAGAAAAACATGAACTAGTCTCAGGCCATGGAAGAGCTCAAAAAGGCTTTGGAAAGGCAAGTAAGAGAAGTAAAAGAAAAAATTGGGAAGAGAAATGAGAGAGGTGCAAGACAATAATGAAAACAAGTCAAAAATTACTGAAGAAAATAAAACCTTAAATAATAGACAAATGGCAAAAGAGCTCCAAAAAGTCAATGAGGAGAAGAATGCCTTAAAAGGCAGAATTAATCAAATGGAAAAGGAGGTTCAAAAGACCACTGAAGAAAATACTACCTCAAAAATTAGAATGGAGCAAGTGGAAGCTAGTGACTTTATAAGAAATCAAGAAATTATAAAACAGAACCAAAAGAATGAAAAAAATGGAAGACAATGTGAAATATCTCATTGGAAACACCACTGACCTGGAAAATAGATCCAGGAGAGATAACTAAAAATTATTGGTCTACCTGAAAGCCGTGATCAAAAAAAGAGCCTAGACATCATTTTCCAAGAAATTATCAAGAAAAAAAGGCCCTGATATTCTAGAACCAGAGGGTAAAATTGAAATTGAAAGAATCCACCTATTACCTCTTGAAAAAGATCAAAAAAAAAAAAAAAACTCCTAGGAATATTGTCGCCAAATTCCAGAGTTCCCAGATCAAGGAGAAAATTTTGCAAGCAGCCAGAAAGAAACAATTTGAGTATTGTGGAATCACAACCAGGATAACATATGATCTAGCAGCTTCTACATTAAGGGATTGCAGGGCTTGGAATATGATATCCCAGAGGTCAATGGAGCTAGGATTAAAACCAAGAATCACCAATCCCAGCAAAATGAGTATAACACTCCAGGACAAAATATGGATTTTCAATAAAATAGAGTACTTTCAAGCATTCGTGAAAAGGAAAAGACCAGAGCTGAAGAGAAAAATTGACTTTCCAATGCAACAATCAAGAGAAGCATGAAAAGGTAAACAGGAAAGAGAAATCATAAGGGACTTACTAAAGTTGAACTGTTTTATTTACATTCCTAAATGGAAAGATGATGTGTGTAATTTCATGAGACCTTTATCAGTATTAAGGTTGAATGGAGTATGATATACGTGTGTGTGTGTGTGTGTGTGTGTGTGTGTGTGTGTATACATGCATATATGTATATATAGAGAGGGGTCACAGGATGAGTTGAATATGAAGGGATATATCTAAATAAATAAATACAATTAAGGGGTGAGAGAGAAATATATTGGGAGAGGGAGAAAGGGAGAGATAGAATGGAGTAAATTATCTCACATAAAAGTGGCAAGGAAAAGCAGTTCTAGTGGAAGGGAAGAGGGGGCAGGTGAAAGGAAAGGAATGAATCTTGTTCTCATCAGACCTGACTTAAGGAAGGAATAACACACACACCTAATTGGGTATCTTATCATACTGGAAAGTAGAGGGGAAAGGGATAAGAAAGAAGGGATGATAGAAGGGAGGGCAGAGTGGGGGATAAGGTAAACAAAAGCAAACACTTTTGAAAAGGGCCAGGGTCAAGGGGATAAAATTGAATAAAGGGGGACTGGAGGGAAATATAGTTAGTCTTTCACAAAGTGACTGTTATGGGAGTGTTTTGCATAATGATACATGTGTGGCCTATGTTGAATTGCTTGCCTTCTCAAGGAGGGTGGGTGGGGAGGGAAGAAGGTAGAAAATTTGGAACTCAAAGTACTGAGAACAAATGCTCAAAAAAAGTTGTTTTTACATGCAAATGGGAAATAAGATACACAAGCAATGGAGTATAGAAATCTATCTTGCCCTTCAAAAAAGTAAGGGGAGAGGGGATAGGGGTGTGTGGGGTGACGGAAGGGAGGGCAGACTGGGAAAAGGGGCAAACAGAATATATGCCATCTTGAGGTGGGGGAGGGTAGAAATGGGGAGTAATTTTGTAATTCAGATTCTTGTGGAAATCAATGTTGAAAACTAAATTATTAACTAAAAATTATTAAATAAAGAAATATAGAAGAAAAATAAAACCTATCTATTGTCAATATGAAAAAATATTCTAAATCCCTATTTTTTAAATGTATTGTTGTATATATATAATATTTTCATCTATTTAAAATATATAACACATACTCCATATATCATTTCTTTCTCCGGAGGTGGATAGCATCTTCCTTCACAGGTCCTTTGCATCTTATTTCAATATTCACATTGCTCATAATATTTTAGTCCTTCACAGTTACTCTTCAAACAAAATTGTTATGATACTGCTTGGTCAAAGGCCATACAGAGTTTTGTAACTCTATGGGCATAATTCTGGCTTGCTCTCTTAAATGGTTGGATCAATTCACAGCTCCACCAACAATGTAGTAATGTCCCAATTTTTTTTCATATCCTTTATAACATTTACCATTTCTTCCATCTATCATTTTAGCCAATCTGATGTGAGTGATATGGTATCTCAAAGCTGGTTTAATTTGCATTTCTTTATTCAATAATGATTTGGAGAATTTTTTCATATAACTACATATATATGTATATATACATACACACAGAGAGAAAGCTTTGATTTCTTCTGCCAAAAACTACTAGTTCATGTCCTTTGATCATTTGTACATTTGGGAATGACTTGTCTTCTTAAAAATTTGACAAAGTTCTCTATATATTTGATATATGAGGTTTTTATCCAAGAAAATATCTGTATTTTCCCCCAATATTCTGCTTTCTAATCTTGGCCACCTTTGTTTTATTTGTATAAACACTCTTTTAATTTAATTTTTAAAATATCCCTTTTGTATCTCACAATTCTCTCTATCTATTGTTTATCCATAAAGTGTTCTCCTTTTCGTATATCTTATAGGCAATATGTTCTATGTTCTTCTAACTTACTTATGATACCTCCCATTATGTCTACGTCATGTATCTATTTTGACCTTATCTTTGTAAATGGGCTAAGATACTGGTTTATACCTAGTTTCTGCCAAACTGTTTTCTAGTTTTCCCAACATTTCTTTTTTTTTAACCAAGCAGTAAATTCTTATCCTGAAAGCTTAAATCTTTACACTTATCAAATTTACCATAATCATGTATTATATATGTGTTATATATCTACTATATTCCACTGAACCACCATTCTATTTCTCAGCCAATACCAGATAGTTTTGATAATTACTAACATAATATAGAAAATGATCTGGTACTGCTAGACCTCCTTCTTTTATATATTGTTTTCATTAATTCCTTTAATGTTCTTAACCTTTTGTTCTTCCAAATGAATATTTTTAGCTAAACAAAATATTTTTTGGTAATTTAATTGAATTGGCACTGAATAAGTAGATGAGTTTAGGTAGAATTGTCACTTTTATTATATTGGTTTAGTCCACCCATCACCAATGAATATTTCTCCAATAATTAAAATCTGCCTTCATTTGAATAAAAAAGTGTTTAATAATTATGTTCATAGAGTTCCTGAGTTTGTCTCAGGACATATATTCCCAGGCATTTATGTTGTCTATAGTTATTTTAAATGAAATATCTCTTACTATCTCTTCTTGCAGTACTTCATTGGTAAGATATATTGATCGATGGTTCATGTGGGTTTATTTTGTATCTTGCTATTACATTAAAAATAACTGTTTCAATTAATTTTTTTTGTTTTATTACTTTATTATTAATTCTGATTCATTCATTTTCTTTTTCTTCTTTTATTATTATTGTTAGAATCTGTATTGTAATACTGAATAATATGGTTGATAATGGGCATCCTTATTTCATTCCTAATCTTATTGGGAAGGCTTCTAGCTTACCTTAGTTATTATCTATAAATTGCTGATGAATTTAGGTAATTACTTATTATCCTTTTAAGGTTAAATCCATTTATGCCTATGCTTTCAAGTGTTTTTTTAATAGGAATGAGTGTTATATATTTTCAATCTTCATTAGCGAAATTGGTATATAACATTCTTTCACTGTTTTTTATATGGTATCAGTACCATTTTTGTTTCATAAAAGGAGTTTGGTAAGACTCCTTCCTTTCCTATAAATACTGGAATTAGTTGATGTTTAAATGTTTGGTAGAATTCACTTTTTAACCCATCTAGTCCTGATGTTTTTTTTCTTAGGAAGCTTATTTATGGCATGTTCAATTTCTTTTTTCTACAATAGATTTAATTAGTTAGTCTATTTCTTCTTCTGTTAATTTGGGCAGTTTGTATTTTTGTAAATGTTCTTCCATTTAATCCAAATTATTAAATATATTGGCATATAATTGGGGAAAGTACCTACTAATATTTGGTTTAATTTCATCTTCATTAGTGTTATATTCAGCCTTTTCATTTTTGATAGTAGATAGTTGATTTTCTTCTATTTTAAAATTATATTAATGAATGGTTTATCTATTCCATTGTTTCATTTCATAAAACCAACTAGTATTTTTATTTATTAATACAATCATTTTCTTATATTCAATTTTATTAATCTCAACTTTAATTTTTAGGATTTCTAATTTGTTGATTAGTTGGGGATTTTTAATTTATTCTTTCTTTACTTTTTTTTAGCTTCCTTCCCCATTCATTGATCCATGTTTTCTGTTTTTTATTGATGTAAGTACTTAGAGGTATGAAATTTTCTCTTATTACTGCTTTTACTGCATCCCATTAGTTTTTGTATGTTATCTCATTTTCATCATTCTCTTTAATAAAATTATTTATTTTTTTATGACTTGCTCTTTGACTCACACCTTAAATTAGGTTAATTAATCTCTGACTAATTTTAGCCTGTGTTCTTATGGCCCTTTATTAGTATTTGAAAAGGATGCACTAATTTTTTTTGAATTTAACTATGCCCTGATGTGTGGTCAATTTTTGAAAAGGTGCCGTATACCGGTGAGAAAAAAGTATATTCGTTTTTGTTCCCATTCAGATCTTTCCAGATATCTGTCGTGTCTTGCTTATCCAAGAATCTGTTCATCCCTTTGATTTCTTTACTATTTAATTTTTTGTTAGATTTTTCTAGTTCTCAGAGGGGAGCTTGAAGTCTCCCACTATAATAGCTTTGCTATTTATATCTACCTATCATTTACCTTTTTCTTTCCTATAGCTTTGGATGCATATATTCTTCGTACTGATATTACATCATTGTCTATGGTATCTTTTAACATAATGTAGTTTCCCTGTATCACAATTGAAATTTAACAAAAGGATAACTGAGACAAATGTCTGAGAAAGATAGCATTTATTAGCAGGGTCATGCTGCCTGTCAATAAACGAGTCGATGTATTGCATCCATTTATGCCAAAGACCCCAAGCAAAAGGACAGCTTTTCTTTTATAAATTTTGGGAAGTATAGAACAAAGAACAGAAAGAAGATTGGTGACATCATATGGTGGAGGGCAATATGATTGGTTACAAAGCTTAAGCATAGGTAATAACGTGATTAGCTGGACATTTGGCAATACAGGCTTGCAAAAAACAATTCCTCTTTTTTTATATGACTATGCGCTCATTATTTGAATGCAGGTACAAGACAGTGGCCCAGATTTTTGGACAGCAAATCAGACATCCTTGAAGGATGATTTGGTGTTGTAAAGATATCAGGCCAAATCCCTTGCATTCATACATATTTCCAAAGTTAGTTAAATTCCTTGAGGCAAGAATAGACCAGTGAGTAGCAAGAGAGTCGTATTTGTAAAACTAAACCATTATAGACCAGCTGAATTCTGAATTCAGGGACAAAGATCCATGACTTAAGCAGTTACAGGAAAAAAATCAATTGCACAAAATATTCAATTAATTGTAGATAAGATTGATAAGAAAATGATACAGAATCAATCTCACTTGTTTATGTCTTTTAATTAAATCTATTTTAGCTTTAATTGTGTCTGAGATCATGATTGCTATCCCTGCTATATATATCAACTGAAGAATAATAAATTCTACTCCAGGCCTTTTTTTTACTCTTATGTGCATCTTTTATTTTAAATGTGTTTCTTGTAAACAACATATCATTGGGTTCTTGTTTTACATCCATTCTGCTAGCCATTTGTGTTTTTTGGGGGGGTGAATTCATCATATTCACATTCGAAGCTATAATTATTAGTTGTTTATTTCTCTGAATCTTATTTGCCCTTGCCACTTATCCTTCTATCTCTCTTTTTCCCCTATTTCCACTGTATCTCTAGTCACTGTATCCTTCTAAGAGTCTTTCCTTTATCCCATCCCCTTGCCCTCCTGTTTGCCTGTAAGTTAAGAAGACATCTATACTCTACTAGGAGTGTATGTTATTCCATCTTTAAACCATTTCCAATGAGAATAATGTTCCTACAGTATCCACCCTCCTCCTTCTTTCCCTCCATGGCAACAGTTCTTTTACTTATGCCCTTTTTGTATGAGAGTATTTGTTCCATTTTACTTTGTCTTACTCAATTTTAGTTTTTAGGATTATTCTATCACAATCAACTCAACCCCACTTTCTATCTATGACTCTTTTGAACGACCCTATTAATAATAATATTCCTAAGAGTTACAAATGTCATTTTACCATGTAAGAAGTTAAAAAATTTAACCTTATCAGGTCCCTTATATTTAGCCTTTTATATTGCTCTTCTTATGTTTCTCCTGATTCTAAGTTACTTTTCCATTAAGTTCTGGCTTTTTCTTCAGGAATACCTCAAAGCCCTTTAATTCTTTACAATCCATTTATTCCCTTGCAGGATTACACTCAATATTGCAAAGCCAATTCCTTTGCTCTTTGGAATATCATATCCTCTTCCTTTCAATCTTTTAATGTAGAAGCTGATAAATCTTGTGTTATACTGACTATAGCTGCACAATATCTTTTTTTCTCTCTAGTTGCTTGTAATATTTTCTCCTTCACCTAAAAACTTTGAAACTTAGCTGTAATGTTCCTGTGGATTTTCATTTGAGTATCTCTTTTAAGCAGTAATCAGTGTTTGGTTTTTTTTTTCACTTTCGATTTTACTCTCCACTTCTAGAAATTCAAAGAAAATTTCCTTAAGTTTCTTTAAGTATACTGTCTAGATTCTTTTAATGATCACAACTTTGTGGTAGTAAAACAATTCTTATCTTACTTCTCCTCAATCTTTTTATTTCAAAATCAATTGTTTTTCTAGTGAGATACTTCATTTTGTTTTATTATTTCTTAATTTCTTTTGAAGTCATTAGCTTCCCTTTGCCTAATTTTAATTTTTAAAGATTTATTTTTCTTTGTAATCGTTGGATCTCTTTTCTGAATTGGTTGATTTTTTCACAATTTTCTTGATTTTATAGCCTTACTCATTTCCTTTCTCAATTGTAACAACAATGTTGCTAGCAGCTGTTGTGGGGGTGAAATACCAACAACAAGAGCGCACAGGAGGGCTGCTATCACAGGTTCTTTGATCTGCTTTTCTAAGGAAAGCAACTTTAAAGGATTAACAATCTCAGTTTAATTAAACATACATATATCATTCACCTAGTTCAGAGGAAAAAGTCAGCACCCTGAACTTCAGAGCAAATACAAACAGAAACTACAAACAGATCAACAGGCAGACTTTGTCTGATGAAGACATCACGTACATAGTTACCAAAAAGAGAAGTACCAACATCTCGGTTTTCAAAGCTGGGAGGCTCTTAACAATGGCTACCCACAGTCTCATTTGGTCAAATGATACAACACTCTTCCAGTGAGTGAGAGCCCCAAAATGTCAACCTCAGATCTTATATCCCATTCTCAGGGTCAGAGGGCATCGCAACCATATGACTCAAACCCATGTGAACTAGCCTTTCTTGTTTCTTAAGTAGGTCTTGAGTCAATCAAAAAAACCAATAACAACAAAAAGTCCATTTTCTTACCATTACATTTGAAAGGCAAGACTCATCAAAAGTACTTGATGACTTTAGTATTCTAAAAGAGAAAACAAAAAAGACCATCTGAATCACCATAACATCAATTTTTCCTGAACCTCCCTTTTTGAGTTTTAAAGTCCTTTTTAATCTCTTCTAAGAACTCTTTTTGGAGCTGGTGACCATTTTACATTTTTTTAAAGCTTTTCAAGTAGCTGTTTTGACTTCATTGTCTTCTTCTTGTTTTGAACCCTGATCTTCTCCCTCACCAGAGTGGCCATCCATAGTCAGATTCTTTCTCCATTTTTTTTTGTTCATTTTAATGGTCTAATTCTTCATTGTTAAATTTATGTTAAAGTTGGACTCTGTTCCCACAGTGTGGAAGATAATGTTTCAGACTTCATATTTTTTGTGCTGTTGTTTCCAGAGCTCTATCTGAGGGTCTTTGATCTTTTGGTTCTTACAACATTCTATGATTCGATGCCAGGTGTGGTCATTGCTCCTCTGCCTTAAGCCTTAATCTATGAATAATCTCAGGTAGTCCTCTCCACCCCTGAGCCACAACCAGAACTCCCAGCACCACTGTCACTGCAGAGGTTCCTGCTCCCTGCAGTTCCTCTGGCAGCCACAAGGATCAGATTACCCCTCTGACCCAGAACCAAAATTAGAGACTTTACTTTCCTCACAGTGACCACAAGCAGCAGTCACCCTGCTCCTCTGAAACCATGCTCAGTGGCATGTGCTCACTCTTCCTCATCCATAGCCATAGCCTGAGCTGCTGTCTGGTCAATATTGCTCCCAGTGTGAGCAGAGGGCCCTGCAATCTTCCCCTAATCAGCCTGTGACTCCCACACTGTCCCATCTATGGGAGTTTATTTTCTGAAGCTAAGGCTGTTGTCAACACAACTGCCCCCCAAGGCTTGCTGTTTGTTTATTCTGTGGCATCTGCACTTGGCTCTGGCCAGAACCCATCCCCCATAACCCCACTCTTTCCCCAAGTCAGATCTTTCTTAAGGTCCTCCTAAGTTGTCTTAGGCTGGATGACTACTCTACCTTTACTTTTAATTACTTTGTTGTGCCAAAAAAAACAAGTGAGACCCGGATATAAATTTAGATGTGGATTTATTGAAGCATGCAACTGCTCAGAGTAATTACTCAAATCGAACAGCCCTGAGTAAAGGAAGAGAAAGAATATTTAAAGGGAAAGAACACAATTAGATTTCCATGGAGATGGTGACACAAACAGTGGGACAAGCTGAGGCAGGATCATTTCTATGGAGATGGGGACACAAACAGTGGGGTCCGTGGAGATGGGAGTACAAGCAGTAGAGTGAGCTGGGGCAAGATGGAGAAACTGAAAGGGGGTAGGGCATAACAACTTCTGATGCTCTAAAATTCAAGTTGAGGAATTATTTTAAGTTATTAGGTTGGAGCGGGTGTTGGGAGAGCCAAGTAATTTCCTGCCTTTTTCTACCATCTTCCCACAATCACCAAAGCAAATGAAAATGATTCTGAGGTACCATCTCATGCCTATCACAAATGACAAATACTGGAAGGGATGAGGGTAAAATAGGCACACTAATGAATTTTAGTGGAACAGTGAACTAGTCCAACCATTCAGGAAAACAATTTTGAAATATAACCAAAGGGCACCAAAACTGTACATACCCTTTGACTGGCAATAAACTACTAGGTCTGTACCCCAAAGAGATCAAAGAAAAAGGAAAGGGACCTGTGTGTGCAAAAGTATCTATAGAAGCTATTTTTGTGGTGGCAAAAAATAATCGAAATTGAAAGGATGCTCACAGAATGGCTGTACGATATGTGGCATGTGATTGTGATGGAGTATTATTTTGCTGTGGAAAATGATGAATGTGTGTGTGCGGGGGGCATTTCAGAAAAACACATGATAAGACCTGCATGAACTGATGCAAAGTGGATTGAGAACCTGGAGACCATTGTGCACAGTGACAACAGTTTGGTAATGATGATCAACTGTGAAAGATTTGCCTACTCTGATCAATACAATGATCTAAAACAATTCTAAAGAAAATATCATTTTAAAAAAGTGCTATCCAGCTCCAGAGAGAGAAATGATGAACTCTGAGTAGAAATTGAAGTATAATTTTCTTACTTTATTTTTCTTGCCTTTTTTGAAATATGGAAATATGATTTTTCATTGTTTACATCAATAATTGATGTCATATTATTTGCCTTCTCAGTGGGTAGGAGTATGAGGAAGGAACAGAACTTAGAACTCAAAATTGAAAAAGAAAAGAATGTTAAAAATAAATCAAAAATAAATAAATAAAATGCCCTCTAATATGTGTGTGCCTTCCCTCTGTGCCTATCTAAAACATAAAAATATTCACTCTTGAAATTAATCCCCTTCTTATATTTTGTATCCAGCCAAACTGGTTTTCTTCCTGTTCCTCACACATGGCAATTTATTGTCCATATCCCTGATTTGGCAATAGCCATCTTACATGCCTTAAATATGCTTCCTACTTTCATGTACCTGAAAGTATCTCTTTTCTGATGAGATGCAACTCAATGACTGTCTTATGCATGAAGGCTTTCTTGATTCCCCTGACTACTAATACCCACCTCACAAATTCCCTTGTAATTAACTACTTTGTATATATTTGTATTTATTCTCTTGAGATTTGTGATATACACACTTATTATGTCCCCATTAATGTATATGCTTCTATTATGGTAGCAGATACTTAACAAATGTTTGCTGATCAATTGGTACCTAGAAAAAGACCAAAGGGAGTGACCTCGAGGTCTCTTCATCAAAGACAAGAGATCATTATGTTTTCATAATTCAGCCATAGAATTATGTATGGAATCAGTGCAGCATTGTGGAAAGAGCACTGAATGCAAAGTCCAAAACCTTGAATTCTAGCTCTACCCCAGATATTTTCCTAACTGTATGAGACTTTGAACAAGTGATAATAACTTTTCTCATCATCAGTGTCCATATGTATAAAATGGACTTAAGCATATTTTTCAGTGGACCTTGGTTCAAAGTGTGACTTTGCAAGTTATGAGTTACATGATCTCAAAAAGTCACTACTTCTCTTTGGAGATCAGTTTCCTTGTCTGCAAAATGAGGGAATTGACATAGATTACCTTTAAAGTGACTTCCAGCTTTAAATCTTTTTGTATCTATGAACACACTTTAAGTGATGATACAACAATTTACATTTACACATTTTTAAAAGAGAGGTTTATCCAATGCTTTCCTGTATTGCTGTGTATTTCATGGCATAGTAGGAAGATTGCTGGCCTTGGAGTTTGGAGGAGTGGATTTGAATCGTGATTCTATACTGAACTACCTTTGAGGCCCTTGGCAGGTCACTTTCAAACTCCTTGGGCTTTAGTATTCACACCTGAAATACTCCCAGTGTTGGGTTGAACTTTACAATTTTTAGAGCAACAAAGATGTGTGACTTGTTATTAAAATGTTATCTGCCCAAGCTGTTTGTTAAACTTTCTCCAAAATTTGCATCTACCCTTAGCAAAATAAATAAGAACCCATATGCCACACGCTAAACTTCCTCTTTCCTCACTGAGCATATATTTGCCAAGACCAAGGTTCCCTTCTGTTGCCATTTATCTTGAGGCTACCCTTTTCACATTCTCTCAAGTCTTACATTTTGTCCTCAGGATTGTCGGGGCTAGAGAAATGCCTATGGATAGGTGACTTCAGAACATAAAGGCCTATAACTTAAAGCCCTCTACTACTTGACTCCCTCTTATCTTATCTACTGTTTTTCAGAGGATAATGTAAGTTCATTGAGGCAAAGGATTGTTTTTGTGTTTTGTTTTGTCATTGTTTCCTCTAAGGCTACAATTTTTATTTATTAAAAGGACCTATGATTTAGGCAATATAGAGGGCAACACATGAGGATTTTTTTCTACCAATCATGTGTCAGGAAATTAATTTTAAGTGACTAGTACTGGGTTGCAACCTGTGTGGGTATCAGAGGCTTGACCTAAATGAAAGTCTTCCAGAATGCCAGACCAGTTCTCTAATCACTACACAATAGCTGTGTAGTCCCTTAATAAATGTTTGTTGAATTAAATTAAAATGACATTTCTATTTACATAGGCAAAGTGGACTCAAGTACCAGCAAATTAATCTATTTGAATTTTTTCCTTCAATAATTGCCCAGAAGCAACTGTATTTTAAATTCCAAATTAATGTTACCTGCATTATTCTTCAAAAGGCCCTAGTCTCAGGAAGACTTGAATTGAAATCCTAACTTTGCTTCTACTAGTTCTGTAACCCTGAATGAAGTTAATTAATACTTGTTCCACCTAATTTACATAAAGGTAGTTGCAAAAAAATGTTTGGTAAAACTTAAAAGGCAATAGATATGTAAGCTGTTATTGTTAGGATGGCTGCACCAGCTTAGCAAATCCAGTGCCCCAAACTCTTGCTTTTAAGCTTTCTCTTGGGCATCAGTTTCTAAGTCACTTTTCCCCAGATCAATAAACTTTCTTTCCCTTCAGAAACTCAGGAGCTAGGAAGATTCTCTCAATGTGAGCATACACAGAGAGTTAGATCAACAACTCATAATTTGGAAAGTGGGGTGGTATGAAGACATCCTTCTTTCAAAACAAAACAAAACCCTGAGTCCCAGAATTTTTATGTAACATAGCATTATAGATTTATTGCTGAAAGGGACGTTAAAGGCTATCAAGTCTACCTCTCTTCTTTTACAGAGAAGGAAAAGTGTTTCAATGAATCAATCATCTTGCACTTACTGCTATGTGCCAGATAGTGTTAGGCACTAGAACTAAAAAGACAAAAAATGAAACAAGTCATTCTCTCAAGAAGCTTACATTTTATCATTTCATTTTTTGGGGATTAATTCCCAGGGCTTATCACAATGACTACCAAGTAGGAGTCATTCATTAAATTTGGGGGGAAATATATTCAGTTATTGGATTTTGACTCCTACTCTAATGCTCTTTTAGATAGCCCATTGTTCTGAATAGACATTGTAATTTGTCCAAGGAAGTTCAAAGTTTGATTCCCACAGGACAGCCTACAATTGATAGAATGGTAATAGAGCACTAGTCCTAAGGCAGAGGACATAGAACCATAAAAGTCATAGAATATCAGAGCTAAAGGAGTCATAGAAAGCATTTGGATCAATCCTATCCTTTAAAAGAGGAGGAAACTTTAACTCAGGGTTGTGATGGCACTTGCCCAAGGTCATACTCTGGTTGGAAGACCTCCATTTGTTTCAAGAGAGCTTTATAAAAAATCAGGTTCTGAGAGAAATCATAGTGGTGATATCCTTTTTCTTCGAGTTATTATTGCTTCCATTTTTAAGGAGAAGTCTGATCACACCTTGGAGAACTCAGTGGGAAGCTTTACTTACCCTATAGCACCTGTTGAAAAAGAAGATTCATTGCTGTAACCAAGGCTACCTTGAAATACAGAACATATTCCTAAAGACAAAGTGATATACAGAGACATCAAGAGGGAAGAGCCATGGAGGCTGTGAATTTATGATCCATGTGCTGTGAGCAGATTCTATGGAGAGCCCATATGAGCACTGCCCACTCTCTAAGCCTTTCTTTATGGCCTGATTTCCAAAACTCCAGGCAGAAATTGTGCAGAATTCAAGTCATATATTAAAATAGAGTTTAGTCCTTAGTTTGATATTGGAGTAATGAGAGTTGTAGCTGTTGAAAACCTTGCTATTTGTATACTTTTTCTATTTTCAAGCTCTAAATTTTTTGATCTTATGGATATCTGTTACAAGAATAAGTTATACTTCTATAGGCATTAAGATTTTCAAAGGAAAACCCTTTCTTCACACCCACACTGTACGATAGGTAATAAAAGTATTATTCTTTTAATGGGCATCATCATTTTAGGGAACTGTTAGGGAAGAACTTCAGGCTGACATATTCTCTGAAACTTCTAGTCTTAGAATATTGCCTGGCATAGCTGGAGGTTAAGTAATTTGGAAAGGGTTATATGAGATAGTATATGTTAGAAGTCTTTCTGATTCCATGAAGGAACAGAGGTTCAAAGGTGGGAAGCAAGTTGGCCATGGTTACCCAGATAGCAAAGGTCAGATCAAGAACAAGAACCTGAGTCTTTCAGGTCTAAGACCAGCCTTTGGTCTATTACAGAATGCTCTGTTCAATAGGTAATAATAATAGGCAGCTAGATGGCACAGCGGATTGTGTTGGACTTGGAGTTTGGAAGACTTGAGCCTCAAAAACTTAATAATTCTTTCTCCTTGAACAAGTCATTTAACCTCCCTGTTCTTCAGTTTCCTCATCTGTCAAATGGAAATAATAGCACTTATATTATTGAGATGATGAAATGTGGTAACATACATAAAGCCCTTTGCAAAATATAAAGTGATATAGAAATGCTAGCTACCATTATTAAATAGTACCTTAAGTTCATTATGCTTTCTTCATAAGGATTAAATAATTTATTACTAACATTTTACAGATAAAGAAACTGAGGTGCACATAGTAAGCATACATCTGGCAGAGGGCTAAGCACTAGGGACACAAAGAAAAAGTGTGTGAGAGAGAGAGACAAACAGAGACAGAGAGACAGACAGAGAGAGAGAAAGCCTGCTTCCGAAAGAGTTTACATTCTTCTGAATGAAGTGACATGTCTGTGATTGCACTATGTAAAAACTGGAACTCAAACTCTGTTCTTCTTATTATAATTTCAGCTCCCTTTCCACTAACGCCATACAAACTCCCAGTTTTATGGTTTATCATATACTGCCCTCTTTAGTTATGTAATTCATTCATATATCTGATCTCTCCTCCCCAAATTCCCAATTTTTTTGAGGGCATATGCTTCTTCCATAGCTTCTGAACTGTGCTAAGCAAAGAGGAAGGGGTGGAAAAAATACTTCTGGAATTGAGTTAGTACTTTAATGAAAACAGTTTGGATTACACTCTGAAATGAATGCCCCATTACAGACAATAAATCACTTAGTCTGGCTTGTTGAGACACCCCTCTAAAATGTAAGAGGGTTTTATTCCCTTGCAGCCAGGATTCCCTTTAATGGAAAGCACAATTGCCCAGGTGGTGTTTACATAGACTTGGCCTCTTTTTTTTTTCAAAAGCTTATTGAAATCTGTTTGAATAATGTGCTTTGTTTCCAGTGCCCTTTGAGACTGAAATGAATCAAAAGAAATGAGCTTATTTGCTACTCTAAAGGGTAAGTGAATAACATATATTGGTAGTAAATAATGCACATCTTGGGGAAATAGAGATATCTAATTCAATTCATATTTATTGAATCCAGAGACTCAATGAGATTCACAGGCTCAGTGGGGCTAACCCCCTCTAAGAATGTTATGTTATTCCAGTCTCTCAATAAACCTTTGATCCTAGCCTTAATCTTGCCCAATAGTGGGAGACATATTACCAAGTTAGGCAAGCATTTAAAAATCTGGTGAGGCATTTAGCTAATGTAGATGTATTTGTAAGTATCACTATAGCTACAATTATCTGGATAATTTATGCAAAACTTCTGCCTCTCCAAAAACTTGTCCAGATAATTGAAATAAATATGTTTTGGGAGGTTACATGAGACAACATCTTACATTTACAAAGTACTTTTAAAATTTGTTGAGCACTTAACTTACCTTATCCCATTTAAGCTCCACAACAACCCTGAGAAGTGGGTGTTAGAGAGATTTTTCTTCTCATTTTGGAGAAATAGTAGCTCAAAGAGGTTCTGAAACCATGGTCATATACCAAATAGGCATTGACAGCAGGATTCACACTCGGGTCTCTATCATATACTGCCCTCTTTAAAACTAATAGTCTATCAGTTATACTATATCACAACATATAGATCTGAGCTGGAGCTTAGAAGCAGCTAGGTGGTTCAGTGGTTAAAGCATTGGACATGGTAACAGGAAGACCTTAATACAAATCCAGCCTCACACACTTACTAGTCGTACAACAGTCACTAATCTGTTTCCTGCTTCAGTTTCCTCATTTATAAAATGCAGATAGTAATAGTACTGACTTCCCAAGACTATTATAAGCATAAAACAGAATGCTATTTGTAAGGTGCTTTTTAGCATATATATATATATATATATATATATATATATATATATATATATATACACACACACACACACACACACACACACACACACATATGATATTTATTTATTTTAAACATTCTTTTCATTTTTAAATTTTGAGTTCTAGATTTTCTCCCTCCCTTACCTGCTGAGAAGGCACAAAATATAATATCAATTACAAATATGAAATCATGTAAAACATTTCCATGTTAGCCATATCACAAAAAAAACATTTAAAAGAGAAAGACAATTATGCTTCAATTTACACTCAGAGTTTATCAGCTCTCTCTCTCTCTCTCTCTCTCTCTCTCTCTCTCTCTCTCTCTCTCTCTCAAGGTACATAGCATTTTTTTCATCATAAGTCCTGTGAAATTGTCTTGAATCATTATATGGATCAGAATAGCCAAGTCTTTCACAGATGATCATCACTACAGCATTGTTGTTACTGTGCACAATGATCTTGGGTTTCTTCTCACTTCACTCTGTATCAGTTCATACAGGTCTTGCCATGCTTTTTCTGAAGCCACCACATTCATCATTTCTTATGGCACCATAGTACTCCATTGCAATCATATACCACAACTTGTTCAGCTCTTTTCCAGTTGATGAACATCCTCTCAATTTCCAGATCTCTGACACCACAAAACAAGCTACTATAAATACTTTTATACATACAGGTCCTTTTCCTTTTTCTTTAATCTATTTGAGGTATAGATCTAGTGGTGGTATTGCTGGGTCAAAGAGAATACAAAGTTTTGTAGCCTTTTGGGCACAGTCCCAGATTGATCTCCAGAATAATTGGGCCAACTCACTACTCCACCAATAGTTCATTAATGTATGCAACCAACCTATTATTAAAGAATGCTACTGCTAACCTCCTGTCTTAGGCTGGGAAAAAGTTTTCTTCTGATTCTACTCCCTTTGGCTCTATGGCTTCAAAATTTGATTTTGGGTTTTTTAAAAAGTTGTCTGAAGGAAAATGTTGGAAGAATTGATGTGAGTCCTAGCCTGCTGTTTTGGCTCTGCCTCCCAACTCTTCTAACATGCTTTATAAATCTTAAAGTACTGTATTTATGTGATACTGTTGCTGCCACTGATGATGATGATGATGATGATGTGAGTACTGGCTACTAGAGCTGTACATGACAGCTAGATGATATGGTGGATAGAGTATTGTATCTGGAGTCAGGAAGAACAGATTTAAATCTGGCACCACATATAGTTATTGCCTGTGTGACCCTAGGCAAGTCACTTTTACTCTACCTCAGTTTTCTCATCTGTAAAAGTAGTATAATAATAGTTCCTACTTCCTGATGTTAATGTGAGGATAAAATGAGGCAACACATGTAAAGCACTTCACAAAACTTAGAAGTACAATATAAATATTACCTGTTAGATAAACAAAAGTGGTAGATATCTTCCATAATGACAAAAAATTACTCTATAAGATGGAATTATAAAATAAGAAACCTGATTTTCTTATCTCATTCCATAATGTAGTAGTTTTATATCTAAACTGAGAATTAATTCCCTTATAAATTTTGGAGAACCTAAGCTTAAATAAACTATATAAATGCCAAAACTATTTCCATCTAGTTATTGATCTTTGTGTTGTAATTAGTTTTTTTTTTAATGTTTTCTGCTCTTTTCTCTCCAACTTGATCATAAGCTCCCTGTAGGCAGGAATTAAATCTATAGTCCCAGAGCTCATTATAATGTCCTAAATTTATTAGTTACTAAACTAACAATAATAATTATAATAATGTCTTGAATTTGTATACCCCTTTATGGTTACAAAGTTCTTTCCTATCCATTATCTAACCCGATCCTTACAATAGACCTTAAGTCAGAATATGTATGTATGTGTGTAAATATACATGTATAGTCATATAGATAGACATAGATATAGACATAGACATAGATATAGTCATAGATATAGATATATACCACCAGGGAGGCCCTGACTCCATTGTGTACCAGAAGGGAATCCTTGCCCTCAGGCTGGCCAACAGTGAGACCCCACCCTTGTGACCTACCTGCAGAGAGATCCTTTTTCCATAGACACCCAACGGCAAGGTCCAACCCCTGGAGCAGGTCAGCAGGTAAACCCCAACCAAGGGGCAACCAACGGGGAGGTCCCACCCACAGTAAAAGTCAGAAGGGAAACCTACCTTCCATAGAAAGTAAGTGGCTAAGCCCTGAAGCTTGGTGAAAGCCAGCAGTAAGACCCAGAGTCCCACAATAAAAAGTTTGGGACAGTGCGGGACCAGAGCCCAATTCTCACATAAAAACACAAATCACAAAAAGGCAGAAAAACTGAGCAAAAGAAATAATAAAAATTTAAAAAGAGCATGACTATAGAAAATTACTATGATGATAGGAAGGATCAAGGCATAAACTTAGAAGAAAACAATAGTGTCAAAATACCTACATAAGAAACCTTAAAGAAAAATGTAATTTAGTCTCAGACCCAAAAACAACTCCTGGAAGAGCTTAAAAAGGATTAAAAAAAAAGAAAATAAAGAAATAGAAGAAAAGTTTGGAAATGAAATGGGAATAATTTAAGAAAAACATGAAAAAAGAGTCACTAGTGTGGGAGAAGATATACAAAAATTTAACAAAGGAAATAACTCCCTAAAATAAAATTGGCCAGATGGAAAAGTAAGTACAAAATCTCACTGAAGAAAATAATTCCTTAAAAATTATAATTGAACAAGTGGAAACTAATAACTCTATGAAACATCAAGATATAATAAAACAAAATCAAAAAAGAACAAGAAAAAAAAGAAGACAATGTGAGATTTCTCATTGGAAAAACAGCTGACTTAGAAAATAGATCCAGGAGAAATAATATAGGAATTGTTGGATTACCTGAGAAAAAGAAAAAGAAAAAAAAATCGAGACAGAATCTTTCAAGAAATTATCCAAGAAAACTTCCCTGATATGTTAGAACTAGAGGGCAAAATAGAAATGGAAAGAATCTACTGATCATTTTCTGAAAGAGACCCGAAAATGAAAACTCCCAGAAACATCATTGCCAAATTTCAGAGATAACAAATCAAGGAGAAAGTATTAAAAGCTGCCAGAAAGAAACAACTCAAATATTGTGGAGCTATAGTCAGTATTTGGCAGCTTCCAAATTAAGAGCCATGTGTTTTGGAATATAATATATCAAATGTCAAAGGAACTAGGATTACAACCAAGAATCACCAACCCAGCAAAATTGAATATAATCTTTCAGGAAAAAAATAGACATTTAATGAAGTAGAGGATTTCCAAACACTGGTAACTACAAGACCAGAGAAGAATTTTAAAAATACGACTTCCAAATACAAGACTCAAGGGAAACATAGAAAGGTAAAATAGAAACAAAAAAGAGAAAACATAAGAAATTCAATAAAGTTAAACTGTTTATATTTCTATATGGCAAGATAATATTTGTAACTCAACAAATTTATTAGTATAAGAGCAATTAGAAGGAGTATATGTAGACAGAGGGTGTGGATATAAGGTGACTTTGATGGGTTAATACCCCAATAAAACAAAATAAAGGGGTAAGAAAGAAAATTGCACTGGAAGAAGAAGGACCAGGGAGACTGAATGGGGTACATTATCTCACATAAAAAAGCATGAAAGAGTTATTAAAATGGATAGAAACATGAGGGGAGGGAATATCAGGCAAAGGTTAAATATTACTCTCATCAAAATTGGTTCAAAGAGAGAATACCATACATACTTACTTGGATATAGAGATCTATCTATAGAAGGAAATAAAAAGGGTTGGGAATAATAGAAGATAAAGGAGGGACTGACAAAAAGGAGGGTATATTAAAGAAGGTGGTGATCAGAAGTAAAACGTTTATGAGGAGAGAAAAGTTGAGGGGTAAGAGAGAGAGGAATAAATAAATGAAAAATAGCATGGAGGGAAATACAAAGTTAGTTATCATAACTATAAATTTGAATGGGGATGAACTTACCGTAAAATGGAAGCAGATAGTACAATGTATTAAAAATCTGAATTCTACAATATTTTGTATACAAGAAACACATTTGAAACAGAGAGATACACACAGAGTAAAGAGAAGGGGCTGGGGCAGAACCTGTATGCTTTAAGTGAAGTAAAGAAAATAGGGGTAGCAATCATGACCTCACATAAAACAAAAGCACAAATAAATCTAATTAAAAGAGATAAAGAAGAAAACCATATCTTGCTGAAAAGTACTATAGGCAATGAAGTCATAACAATAATAAGCATATATACAAAAAGGTATAGCATTTAAATATCTAACAAGAAGTTTAATGCATTACAGGAGGAAATAGACAATATAACTATGCTAGTGGGGGACCTCAACTTACCCATCTCAGAACTAGATAAATCTAACCAAAAAATAACCAAGAAAGAAGTTAAGGAGGTGAATAGGTGAAAAAGCTTTTGAAAAAGTTAGATATGATAGATGTCTGGAGAAAACTGAATGGAAATAAAAAGGAATACACCTTTTTCTCAGCAGTACACGGCACACAAAAATTGACCATGTATTAGGACTTAAAAAATTAACAACCAAATGCAGAAAAGCAGAAATAGTAAATGCATCTCTTTCAGATCATAATGCAATGAAATTCTATAATGGACAGTGAAAAGAGAGATAAAAAATTAATTGGAAATTGAGTAATCTAATCCTAAAAAATAAATAGGTCAAAGAAGAAAGCATAGAAACAATAATTTCATTAAAGAAAATGACAATGAGACAGCATACCAAAATTTATGGGATGAAGCCAAAGTAGTATTTAGGGAGAAATTTCTGTATCTTATTGCTTACATGAATAAAATAGAGAAAAAGAAGTTCTATGAATTATGCATACAACTAAAAAAAACCTAGAAAAATAACAAATGAAAAATCCCCAATTAAACACCAAATTGGAAATCCTGTAAATCAAAAGAGAGATTAATAAAATTGAAAGTAAGAAAACCATTGAACTAATAAATAAAACTAGAAGCTGGTTTTATGAAAAAAAACCAATAAAATAGATAACCAATTAGTTAATTTGATTGGAAAATTGAAAGAAGAAAACCAAATTACTAGTGTCAAAAATGAAAGGGGTGAATTCACCACCAATGAAGAGAAAATTAAAACAATTGTTAGGAGGTATTTTGCCCAATTATATGCCAATAAAGTTGACAATCTACATGAAATGGATAAATATCTACAAAAAGTAGAAATTGCCCAGAATAACAGCAGAAATAAAATACTTAAGTAACCCATCTTAGAAAAATAAATTGAATAAGCCATCAATCAACTTCTAAGGAAAAATATCTAGGATCAGATGGATTCACAAGCTAATTCTACCAAACATTTAAAGAACAATTAATACTAATAGTATATAAACTATTTGGAAAAATAGGAGCATTGGTTTTCATAGGAATGTGTACCGTATTTTGTTATTCTTTTTCTACATCTATTGAGATAATTATATGATTTTTGTGAGTTTTGTTATTTATATGGACAATTATGCTGATAGTTTTCCTAATATTGAACCAGTCATGCATTCCTGGCATAAATCCCACCTGGTCATACATACAATTCATGTTTTGTCATTAAAAAATACCGCCATAGCAGACAATTAATTCTCCACACTAATCCTCTCTTTGTTTTTAGTGTGACTGTGCAGAGACAACAAGAAATGTAATTCCCTTTGATACCTCAAATAAGTTTACCCAATTTGGGTACAGAAAAGAGTTCATTAAGTTTTGTGATTGAAAAAGGAGCTATGAGACTCTTGACAAGTGTTATTGAGATTCACAGCATACCATTAGTTAAGTCTAAGATTTAAACTACATAATTATCACTTAAGAAGAAGGACTGAGAGATATAGAAACTTTGGATTAATTATTTCCCTAGGCCAACTCCTAAAATTGTAATCCTAAAATTCCAGGCCAACCTATACCTGAGCCAGATTTTCCACTACATAACACCACTCCCTGTCCATTGATCCTGAAGCTTCTGTCTGAAGGTTTCTAATGAAGGAAAATCCAGAACTTCCCAAGGCAGTCCTAATTGTCAGGATGTATTTTCCTTGTATAAAGTAGAAATCAACTTTTATGAAATGTTTATGTCTTGCTCAAACATAGACACACAGACAGATACACACACACACACACACACCACCACACACACACACACCACCACCACCACCACCACCACCACCACCACCACTGGTTCAATATCTTTAATTGAAAATGTGTCTGCATGAAAATCCCAAAATTTCTTGGGGAATTTCTATAGTCAGAAATAAGGAGAAGGGCAGTTAAGAGAGAGGTTATTATGAGGAGCGAAAAATTTTGAGCAAAACAAACTTCAATCTTCCTCTTCCAATTGGGTGATTTCAAAAGAAAAATAACAAAGTGTCTATACAATGTCAAACATGAATTTTGACTACTCTCTTTCTCTGAATTGGCTGAATTGACACTAATTTTTTGTTCTTGGCTATACTAATAATTACAGCCAAGAACTACTACATCTCCACCTTTAATTTAAAATCTTCTCCCTACTATTCAGCTCCTTGTCTCATTCTCTGTGTAGATAAACAAAGAATCCTTTTCTTCTCCCTCTTCCTTTACCTTATTTGCGATACTTTCCTGTGATCCCTTTTATAATATCCACATGGTTCTTGACTCATAGTTTCCAGGATTTCCAAGCTTTGTCTTATGATTCCAAGTAGGGCAAGTCTAATCCCTCATCTAGAGAGTATTTCAAATACATGGAGATAATCATCATTTCTCTATCAAATCTTCTTTTCTCCAGGCTAAACATTCAATTTATTTAATTAATTTTCATGTAACAACTTTCATTTGACTAGCCTTGTTTCTACTATACGTATTAGGCTATCCAATATCCTTACCAAAGTGTGGTATTCAGAACTGAGTAATACCTCATATGTGGCCTGAGTTAGGCAGAGCACAGGGGAATCAGCACCTTGTAACAACAATGCTACTTGACACTATTATGGCTCTGTAAGACAAACAACACCAACACATAGGAGGGCTATGAACACAGATTCTTTGATCTGCTTTTCTAGTGAAAGCAACTTTGAGGGGTTTACAATCTCACTTTACTTAAACATACATATACCATTCACTTAGTTCAGGGGGAAAAGCCAGTAACCTGATCTTCGGAGAGAATACAAACAAAAATTACAAGCAAAAAATATATACGCAGAGCAAAAAACACAAACCAGTCTATCCATAGCAATACATATATAGTTACCAGAGAGAGAAGCAACAACATCTGATTTTTTCAAAGCCCAGGGGCTCCTTAACAACAGCTACCCAGAGTCTCATCTGGTCAAATCACAGGAATGCTCTTCCAGTGAGTAAGAGTCCCAAGCAAATTGCTAACCTCCAAGTCTTCAGGGTCAGAGGGCATCACAACCATGTGACTCAAACTCATGTGACCTAGGCTTTCTTGTGACTTAAGCATCTCATCAAAGACTCCAGATTCAATCAGAGACTCTTGATTGAAACAAGGCAAGACTCAATCAGAGGCACAGGATCGCCTTAGTGCTGAGAAGCCCTCAAACAAAAAACAATAAAAAGTCCCACTTTGCTTGCCATTACCTTTGAAAGGCAAGATTCATCAAAGGTACTTGACTGCCTTAGTGCTGATAAGCATTCTTAAAGAAAAAACAAAGGCAAAAAGACCCACTCTGCTTGCCATCACACAGGTCTTTCATTCTGGACATTCAATCTCTGGATCAAGTATCATCAGTGCTAAGTATGTACTGAAGAATATTTGTTCCTCCCTCCTCCTTGCAGATAGAGCTGTTGCTGTGTAATATCCCCAGCAAAGATGTGATCATTATCTATGTAACTTTGGACCTCTTTTAAATAATCTGAGCAACTAAGATACAGTTTAATGATAATAATGATAATAGTAATTAATAGTAACTACCATTTATGAAGCACTAGAAGTTTTGCAAAGCACATTGTCTATATTATCTCTATTGATTTTGTATGACTATATGCATATATGTACATATGCATGCATGTATGCATGTATATATGTGTGCATATACATATATTCTTTTTGGGTAGAAAATGTGTGTGTACATACATGCATATATACATACACACATGTATTCAGAGAATTAGAAACTAATGGAGTCACCATTAACTGGAGAATAACTGATTGCATTATGGTATATAAATGTAATAGAATACTATTGTGCCATAAGAAATTCATGTGTAATGGTAGCCATCTCTAGGGTGAGGGAGATGGGGGGATGTGGAGGAGAAAAAAAAGAAACAAAAAGAATTTTACATGATAATTTTGTTGTATATTTGAAAGGAATAGCAAGTTGTGCATAGTAGATTTGCAATTTCATGTACAATCATATTTTTATTGTACTATCTTTTGGAAATGCTTGTTTCATTCTACAAATTTAAAATAAAATAAAAAAGAAATGATGAAAGGAACATGTGTTAGAGAAACCTAGGGAGTCTTATATGAACTGATGCAAAATAAAATGAGAACCACCTGAACAATTTATAAAAAAAATGTAAAAAAAAGTTTTGAAGGACTTTAGGCCTTATTAATACAATATTCAACTAGAATTTTAGAGCACTAATCATGAAGCGCAATACTTACCTTCTGATAGAGAGGTAATGTTCTCCTAGTGTACAAGTAAATATACATCTAGTTTTTGGATACGACTAATACAGGAATTTGTTTTGCTTTACTATGCATATTTATTATTTTTTATCTTTATCGGGAGAAAATTTATTTTTGTAATGGAAAAAATTAATTTAAAATAGATACAGTGGAGACCAATCCAGAGTATTACATTCTAGCTATCATAAACTCCTAAAGTTTTAAAGAATTAGTTGTTCATATTGTACTTGTAGTATGGAGAGGAGAAGGCTACAAAGATATCAACACAAAATGACCTTTGGTTTGGTTTTTATTTTTGTTCAGTGGATTGCTAATTCAGTAGTGAGAAAATGATGTAACTTGACAGGCAAAAAATAATATGGTCTTAATAGAATTACATTATCTGGAATGAGGAAAGGGTTGGTCCAGATGTCCTCTGGCTGCTAAGACTGGATAAAGTGCTGGTTCTGGAGTCAGAAAAACCAAAGTTCATATCTGGCCTCAGATACTTACTGGCCATTGACTCCGAAGAACTTGTCTAACCTATCTATGCCTCAGTTTCCTAAACTGTAAAAAGGGGGAAATAATAGCATCTCCCTCCCATGGTTATTGTGAGAACCAAATAACATAACATCTGAAAAGTGTTTAATACAGTGCCTGGCTCATAGTAGGTGCTTAATATATGCTTCTTTTCTTCCTCCCCCCTTCTTCTACCCTGATCAGACTATGCCTTGGGTGTTATATTAAGTTCTGAGCTTCATATTTAAGAAAAGGCACAGAGAAGTGTGGTCAAGATGGTGAGGAAAGGAGAAATATCACACACACACACACACACACACACATATACAGAGTTAGTTGGAGTATCTCAAGATGTTTGCTTGGAAGAAGATTTAGGGAAGATATGATAGTCTACTTCCAATATTAAAGGGTTGTTGTGGGGAAGAATAATTAGTTCTGCTTGGTCCCAGAGGGCTGAAGTAGCTGCAGGGGACGAGAAGCTGTAGGCCAGGCATATCTTGGTTTAACATAAGGGAAGGTTTCCTAAATGTACAAAATGGTTATTCTTTAAAAAATGATAGTCCTACCCAAAGGTAAGCAGTCTGCTCCTCAGCGATATTGGAAAAGGAACTCACAACTTGAGCAAAACTTGGATTGGATAACTCCTAAGGGTCCTTTCTGCTCTCAGACTCATGATTCTAAGAAAGAGAGACATAATTTAAGACAAGCTCAACCGGCATGATTCTCAATGACCTTGTGCAGAGTAGACAATAAATGCATGTTGATAAGACTGGATAAAGTGCTGGTTCTGGTGTTAGAAAGACCAAAGTTCATATCTGGCCTCAGATACTTACTGGCCATTGACTCTGAAGAACTTGCCTAACCTCTCTATGCCTCAGTTTGACATCCATTGAACATCATCAGCCTGGTTTCAGAAAATTCAGCTGAGCTGCAGTTATTATTTCCTGATTTTATGATACATGCTGGAGAGACACAAAGATTATGTCTAAAATGATCTGTCCTCATGAAACTCGTAGTTTAATAGGGGAACAAGATATATTTACAGACTCCTCTAATACACAACATTATATTATACCTTGTGACATGACATGATTATATAACACATTAGAAAAATGCAAGAAGATATGTCATGTGAAATCTGTAGCCAAAGATATCAGAGAAAGTTTCATAAAAGAGGTGACATTTAAATTTGGCTTTAAATAATGTCTACAGGTCTGAGGGAAGAGCCAAAGGGCTCAAGGCACAGGGTCCAGCATGAAGCAAAATATGGAATCTGGAAAGCACAAAGTGATCTAACGTTCCCAGAGTGTAACTGCGCATAGGGCTGGGAAAGCAGGGTGGTAGGCACAAAGATATGAAAAGGCTTGAATGATAGCCCAAGGAGTACAGGGTTTTCTTTACAGGTGATAGGGAGCCAATGATTTTTCTTTTTACCAAGACTTTAAATACACGGAAAAGCTAATAACATGGTTCAGTGTGTTACACACATATATACCACACACACACACACACACACATACATACATACACATATCCAAGCATATACACAGTTCAATAATTTTGATTGAAGATGTGTCCTCATGAAGGCACAAAAATTGCTTAGAATGTGTCTAGGCACTATCAAAAGTGAAATTTAACTGTGTTCTTTCATTGACTTGATTTTGTGTTCTGGTGTGTAAAACACCACCATATGAAAGAATTTCTCCCAGACATCTAATTTAAAATCTCACTGCTATCAAAAGCCCTTATTTCACCCTCAGTGGAAGTGGTAATGTGTTTCTTTTCTATTCCTTTACCTCTGGGATAGTCTCCTATGGTTCTAATCTATATTCTCATTGTGGTGTTTAACTTGTAGGGCCCGATGTCTGTAGCTGTTCGTGCTTTTACTGGGACATCCACCTGCCATATTTCTTCACCTTCTCCACTAAGTGGAGTCTCCACTATTTTGCATTTGTTGGCCCACTCTTTCAGAAGAAGCTGCTTTGTGTTCTGAGCATGTTAAACATTTCAATTACCACTAAAACACAACCAGTTGTGGAAGGTCTGCTGGGTAATTAATAACAATATGTACACAGGCTAACACTGGATGCTAATTTATTTAGAAACATGACTTATAATAGTTAATTAATTTTAACTACATGCTTTGTGTCAAATTTCCTTGGTGTATTTGCAATTTAACCCAGAAAATTTTGTTGAAGTTATTGATTTTTCATTAACTACAAATGGAAGGAAAAAGCACATTCTTTCTCTTGCTAACTGAAACAAACAAACTAGCAGAGCAATTAGGGGATGATACATATTAAATAATTGGAGAAAAGAAATGATTGTAAGCCCAAATGGATGGGGCACTCAGGCTTTTATAGCCAGGGCTATAGATTTAAAGCCAAGGCATGAGTGGAAGGTACATTTTTCTTTCTGTGAGTAATTGGAAAGTGTTTTGATTCTTTCTTTGGCTGCAGAAGATGAATATGTGGTGTTTGCCCAGCACCTATTAAACTGGAGAGACAATTGTCTAGCTTGAGAAATAATGTTCTATCGAAACCCTTTAGAATAAAACAGTTCTACAAAAGAAACTTGGCAAACCCATTAATAATTTTCTTTTCTAGCTTACATTTCAGTTGACTAAGAATGGGACAAGGCATTTTATGGGGCCTGGGGAGGGGGGTGACCAGAATGGCCAAGTTGTTAAATCTGTCAAAAAATTCTTCTACAAAGAACAAATTCAAAATTTGGAGCTGCCCAATCACCAATCTCTAGTCCCAGCCCCCAAATAGGAAATTATATTGCTTTGATCATTTAGGATATGATTCCAATGCTACAGGTTTCTTTTGCTTCCTACAGGTATAGGAACGGGGATGGATAGGGATGAGACCTGCTATTACATTGGTGTGAGGAAATCCTAGAGGAGGAAATATCTATGAGTACAGATCAGCACCTTCTCTGAAACTTAGTCTTAGAGAATTGCCTAAAACAAGAGTTCTTAACTCCATTATTAGTCCGATAAAATATTTCAAATACGTAAAACAAAACACATTGAATTACAAAGGAATTTGTATTGGGCATATAGTTATCTATCTAACTATCCATTTATCTCAGGAATCCTAGAGTAAGAAACTCAGGCCTAGAACAACTTGGCCAGTATCACAAAGCCAGTAAGTGTCAGAGGTAGAATTTTATCTCTATTTTTTCTGGCTTTAAGACCAGCTATCTGCCAACTCTGCCATGCTTCTTTTCTTTGGTTTCCTGTAATTATGTTACAATAAAGGTTATAAAAAGGAAGAAAATTTTTAAAAATTCAACATTTATCTATCTATTTCAGTACTTAAATATGCTATTTCATTTCTCCATTTAATTCAGATTCTCAAGCCCCCTGCGAATTTTCCTACTTGCTATGCTGGAAAACATTTATGATCTCTCAAATCCAACATTCTCACACCTATGCCTTTCTCTACACTCATACACCTGCCTCCCTAGTTCAGTCTACCTTCGCACCGCCTCCCAGGGCTATTGTAATAGTCTCCTGATTATTTTTTCTACCTCAACTGTCTTCTTTGCTTATTCAACCAATATAACTTACCTAAGTGGCATTCCTAAAGCATAGGTCTGACTATTTCATTCTTCAATTCGAGAAACTACAATGGCTCCCTGTTGTTTCTAAGAACAAGTGCAAACTCTTCTTTGGTATGTAAAGCCCTTCACAACCTAGCATCAATCAATTTTTCGGGCTCAGTATACCTTACTCCTCTTTGTATACTCTATGCTTCAGCCAAACTACCCTCCTCAGACCTAACAGAACTTGTGTTCTGATACCATAGTCTGTAAGAACCTCAGGGTATTACCATACTATAAGGAGGCATAGAAGGTGAACTTTAGGGGAGGTATCAATATTTAAGTATAAGTTCTATCAATAATAATGAAAATATTTTATACTGTATTACTAAATTTATTTATTTATTAAATTCATTGATTTATTATGTTTTACTTAATTTGTGAGTTAAATTGAACTCAGTTCAATTGAAATTCATTTCAAAATATGAAAAATCTACTTGGTAAGATGTGACATAATCCTTGCCAATGTAAAAAAAAATCAAGGGATAGGACTATTTTTTAAAAAAAACAGTCTTGGAGTCTTTTTATCTTCCCTTTTTTTCAGAATGAGAGTGGTTAGTTTTTGCCTTGTAGTCATTAACCATCATTTCTACATGTTTAAGCCAAGGCTGAAGCAGATGCTTAAATATTTTAAGTGACCATGATTCGGCCCGTTTTCTACCTAATTTAGACACTTTATCTCTAAAGGACCTTCCAGCTATAACATTCTATAAATCTAGTCCAATTATGAAAGGGAAAGTGTGGTTACTATTTGTGTCTGTACTGTGATATTGACATCCACAGAAGTATATAAAGGCATGTATGCAGTTTAATTTTGGTCCAGACTTCTGATTTTATTAGTATGAGGAACTCTTGCTTTATAACTTTCCTTCCTTATTGCAGTTATCAGTAGCTCATCAGTAATTTAGGTAATGTAAGGTCCCCAGGTGACTTTTAAAGGGTTACCTGGAGCATAAAAAACATAGAGAGATCTGCCAGTTGTCATGCAATTTCCATAGTATGTGTCAAAGGAGGTCTTGGGTCTTCCTGACTCCAAGATATAGTGGAGAGATGTTGAAGATTTGGTTTTTTCAAGTCCTGGGTTCATATCAAATGACATCACCCCACAACAAGTCCTGGGCAATTCCTTTCACTAAGACTAAATTACTAGGTCATGGAAGCGATTTAGAAATGTATTTTTGTAGAGTGTGTATACACACACACACACACACACACACACACATATCATTTGATCCTCACAACAACCTTGTGAGGTAGGCACCTATTATATCTCTATTTTACAGATGAGGAAACTAAGGCAGAGAAGAGTGTCTTGTCAAGGCTCACACAGTTATGACATGTCTGAGGCAGGATCTGAACTCAGGTCTTCCAAACTGCAGCCCACATAGTTTATCCACTGCACCACTTAGCTGCCCATAGCATAATGCAATACAGCTAAAAGAATGCTTCTAAGGACTATTCAGTTACATCTAATAAGTTTCTCCTACAATGATATTCAGAGAAAAAAACTTTTAAGACTTCCTTTTCTTTTGTCCTATACAAGGTTAACAGTTCAAGCAACTCACGGAAGGCTCAATGCGTAGCCATAAAATGTACCTCTGCCATTATTTGGGAAGTAATTTATGGTATTAACTGCTTTATAGTACAAATCCACACTGCTATGCACATCTGTTTCTGATCATTTACTTTTATTTCTTTCTTACATCTTCACTCATTCCTTGGCACTTTAAATATATTCACTAAAGATTTTCACTCGCCAGCCTATCTTCCCTTTCCTTCGTTGCCTAGATTTTTCTTAAGCTTTCTCCTGCGACATATTTGTCATTTTTCCTTGGGGAAGCTACCTAATTGTCCCCAGTGACTGAGTTCTAATGGAATACATTTTTAAAATAACCAGAGGAAAAGATATCCATGTACTCAAATGATATGAATGATCATGTAAATTCTCTCAGAAAATATGCTTTGCAAAGATACATGAGAAGACAATGTATTTATGTGGAGTTTGCTAAGCTTTTCTACTTAAACACAATCAATAGAGCATTGACTTTTCCTAACAGCGAGACACCATAGGCTTTCTTATATCATGTCAGGTCACGTCTGCAAGGTCATGTCATGACTTGTTTTAGATACAGACTGTGGTCTGTATTTCTTTTCTTTATGCCCAAAATGCCAAGCTCAAGACTGACCACATAGGAGGTGCTTGAAGGGATGCATGGCTCCATTTTATCACCTATAAAGTTTACCTGAAGAAAAAAAAATGGGGGATCATAAATCCCAGCTGCTGTCATTCCTTCCTGGTGGCTTATTATCGCAGTTGGGCTGAGCGTACCTCAGCAATTACTGCAGTTCTACGGGCGGTTCTCAGGCCACTTGAACTGACACTTTGAAATATTAGTGGGGAAGTGATGCAGGTGCGATTTGCTGGCAAAAGTCCAGGAGCAAGGTAGCTAGCAACCCAGAAGTAGAGAAAGTTTTGTGCATTATCACTTCCATTATTAAGCTGTTTCAATTAGAGATGCAAATCCTATTTTGTTAGGCAGGAAACTCAGTTTAACTTTAAAGTACCATCACTTTCAAGGGAGAAAAAGAAAATTATTGTGATTGTTTATTAAGTACTTATTGTATACATAGTACATTGCTAGGCACTGTGGGAGATAAAACATTTATGTAAGAAATGTTCACTAGTTATTTTAGGCTTATATTCTAGTAAGGGGAAATGACTTTCTTGGATGCATTTGTGATTTAATTGGTATGAGAAACCAATATAATATAATATAATATAATATACTATGAAAAACATTTATTAAGAGCCTAATATGTGCCATGTACTATGTTGAGTGCTGAAATTATTATATCGATTAAGAATATAATCTATTTATTGAGAGAAAACAGTGGAGTAATGAATAAAATGTTGTACTTAGAATATGTAAAATCTGGGTTTGAGTAATTCCTCAGGTACTCCTTCCCTCTGTAAATGATGAATAAAGCATTTATTAAGTACTTATTGCGTGCAAAGTACATAGTAAGTAAAACAGTCCCTCCTGTCAAGGAACTCATTTTCTAATAGGGGAGATAATACATATGGAAAGTTTCAGCTAAAAGTCAGAAAAAACGTCCCCTGCTCCTTGAGTGCAACAGCAATATAAATGTTTGTACCTCTTCTTTAGTGTCATTTTCACTTATAAAATCTTATTGCTTTCAGATAATGAATGATAGGAGCATTTTATTCGAAAGGTTCAGAGTCCTTGGCTACCTCAAGCAGAGTCTGGATGGGGAGAAAAGGAAGAAATAAGTATTTATATAGAGCATACTATGCACCAGGCACTCTGCTAAGCACTTTTTACAAATATTATCTCATTAAAGGGGAGATGGAGATCAAGGTAATGATGGTGGTTTGACCTGACTGGTACATGTTGTCTACTGTCTCATCTTTAGGGTGCCCTGATGTTTTGGGTAGGTTGGTTTGCCTCCCCTATTAATGATAGTTGGTGGTGATACCTTGCCTCTTCTTTACAAGATAATGCTTAGAAGGCAGGCCAGATATGGGCTAGAAACAGGACTATTATTCTGGGGGCAGGCTGCCAGTCCCAGGGCTCTCAGGACTCTCAGCCAGTCATAAACTGTGGTTCTGAATTTCCTTGGCTATAAAATGAAGTTGTTTTACTTGATGACCACTAAAGTCCTTTCTACAGTGATTCTTTTCCAGGTTCACCTCCTCCCAAATAAAAAAGGGGGGAACCCTGCATTTGAGAATGCAACACAGTAGAAGCCTCCCTTTTGACTTTTCATTTATTTATTTATTTATTCGTTTATTTACTTATTTATTCACTTATTTATTTGCTTGTTTATTTATTATTTGTTTATTCATTCATTCATTCATTTATAATTTATTTATTTAGTGCAAAAGGGGTACCATTATATTACTTGGATTGTCTATCTTATCTTTCATTCTCATTCCATAACCAACTTACCTCCTTTTTTAGTATTATGAATCCTGGATAATCACTTTTATAAGGATTGTTATATGAAAGTCTTCATTGATGGTATGCTCCATCTTACTTTATATTTACCATATATCTTCCCATTTGGCATCTAGGTTGCCTATCATTTTGATCTTTACAAGATTAGATTATTTCATGATTCAGAGTACTATAGCAGCATAAGGAATGGATGTTTATGGCTGACAGCAGTATGAGATCAGCAAAAACCCTATTAAATTCCCAGAATATGATCCATTCCAGTCTTCTGCTACTTTGTTGTTCAGGCATTCAGTCATGTTCAACTCTCCATAACCCCATGGACCATAGAATACTTCTATCCTACACTATCTCTCAGTCTGTCCAAGTTTGTATTCATAGTTCCATGATATTATCTATTCATCTCATCCTCTTTCATCTCCTTTTCCTTTAGCTTTTAATATTTTCCAGTAGAAGCTTCTTTACCAGTAAGTCCCATCTTCTCATTATGTGGCCAAAGTATTTAAGCTTCAGCTTCAGTATTTGACCTTCTAGTGAATAGCCAGGATTATTTTTTTAAATATTGACTGATTTGATCTCCTTGCTGTCCAAGGGACTTTCAAAAGTTTTCTCCAGTGACATAATTTGAAAGCATTGATAATGCAGGACTCAACTTTGCACATAGTTCAATGCTCTCAGCCATATATAGTCACTGGGAAAAAAAAACAGAGCTTTGACTATATGTACCATTGAAACAAATTCAATATTTAGTTTATCTATAAGTAAATTAATGTTTGTAGAGAGTCTAAAAACTATGTGATTCTTAGAATGCTTCCTCTCCCCCCTTTCTCTATCATTATTCTTGGAAAAGGATAAATGCTGAGGAACTGTTGATAGAAGAATGCGAGGTAGCACAATGAATACAGCAGTGGGCCTGGAGTAAAGAAGAATCTGGTCTTGGACACTGACTGGCCGCGTGACTCTAGGCAGCTCACTTA
The DNA here is from genome assembly GCF_011100635.1 of Trichosurus vulpecula. Lineage (NCBI taxonomy): Eukaryota > Metazoa > Chordata > Mammalia > Diprotodontia > Phalangeridae > Trichosurus > Trichosurus vulpecula. Next base: position 193,862,669 of record NC_050575.1, read on the forward strand.
AGCCCTGTCTGCCTCATTTTCCTCATCCATAGTATCCACCTCACAGGGTTATTCATAAAGGAAAGTATTTGTAAAGGGTTTTAAAACCTTAAAGCACTTTACGAATGCTATTTATTATTAGTACTAATTATTGTTATTATTATCTTTGCCTATTTCATGTATTACCATGGACAATGAATTCACATCACCTTGTGTTTCGCTCACTGGTGAAGAGCACTTCCATGTTTGGATAAATTGGTCCTTCAAGAACAGGTAGACTTAGTCTTTCACAAGGACTGCACATAGAGCTTGTCTGGTTTGGTAGAAGGTATCAGAGCCTGTGTTTCTCTGGAAGTTGTTCCGTAAATTTCAGTCGTGTCTGATTCTTTGTGACCCAATTCAGGGTTTTCTTGGTAAAGATACTGGAATGGTTTTCCATTTCCTTCTCCAGCTCATTTTTTTTAAAGATGAGGAACTGAGGCAAACAGGATTAAGAGACTTGCCCAGGGTCACACAACTAGTAAGTATCTGAGACCAGATTTGAACTCAGGAGGCCGAGCACTGTATATACTGTACTACCTAGTTGCCCTTCCTCTAGAAGAGCCTTTGAGAAATCAGGGCCCCCTCCATGTCACCATGGGTACTAAAAACGACCTTTTGTGGAAGATAATTTATTTTACTAACCCATATCTATATAATGTTGATGACCTCTCAAGTCTATTCTAGTTCTATTTCAGTAACCTGTAAATGAACCTGGGGTTGAAGTGGAATAAACACTAAACTTAAAATGAAAGAACCTAGAGACAAATCCTAACTTTATCACAACTTTGTGTGATCTTGGACAAGTCACTTAATGTGAAATTCATCTTCCTTAATGACGAAACAAGAGGCTTAGAACATTGGAGATGCTTTCTTAGGGTCTTTCAGCTGGACCTGCTGTGATGCCATTTATTTTTTATGAAATGATTAATACCATAATCAATATCTAACTTTCAGAATAGAGAATTGGCAAGGGATTTGGTGAAGAAAATTTTCCATAAATCTATTTTTCTCCTCCATCTCCCTTCAACTTTACAAACATCAGGGTTGGCTGCAAGGCACTGGTATTCAAAATCTTCCTAACTATGCAAGCAATTGAGATCATGCCATCCATTATCTGATGGTTACCAAGTACAGCCCCTGGAGGAAGCATAATGTTTCATAGGAATTAGGGGTTCAGAAAGATCTGAGAGACAGTAATTCAAACCCCTAATTTTAGATAGAAGAAAATTCTAGTCCAGAGAGGGCAAGTGTCTTGCTGAAAAGTCACACAGTGAGCAGTAAAGTTGGAATTCCAAACCCAAGTCTTCTGTCTTTAATTTGGTGACCTTTCCACTAGGCCATGCCACCTGTGGCTCTCTTGCTTCCATAGGATTTAAACTTCTCTTTCCCTGGCTAGGCCTATTTTGATAGGCAGTTCTAACCACTTGGGTTTCTGTGATTTTGCAATGACTTCTAACCTCCAACAGTTGCCAGGCTGATTTAATGAACTGCTAAATTTTCAGAGTGAATGTTAAGCTGTTAGAAATGGGGCATATAGTGAGTGAGTATGCTGCCTACCATGGGAGAGAAAGCATGGGGTGGGGGGAGGGGGCAGTAGCTCACTCAAAGCATGATGGGGCAGAGTACTTGAGAAAAGAAAACAATCCAGCTCTAACGGCAGAGGGCAAAATAAAAAGGTGGTTAGGTTTTTCTGTCTTATTCGAAGTCAGAATTAGCCCTTGCAGCCTCCTGAGTTTATTGGTCTTTTGTTTTGTTCACACCTCTGGATGCTGCAGAAGCTTGAACTACCAGAGAAGAAAGTTCAGACCATTCACTTGGCAGGAGCTCTGTCGCCCATTTGCACTTGTCACTGATGTTTTTCTATGTGACTTGTTGAAATGTGAGCAGGAGTCTTTCCCTCTCCTATCTCTCAGGGGAACTGGCCAACTTTAGAGATTAGTAGCATCTTTGAGATAGAAAGGTTATTAAGTCCAGCTTCAACCTCTATAGTATCCTGTCTACTCCATCCTTGACAAGCGGTCATTCAGTCTCTCCTTGAAGACCTCTGGTGATGGAGAATTTCACTGGGGTCTGAAGTAGCCTGTTGCACTTTTGGCCAGCCCCAATTCTTAGGAACTTTTTTCTTTACCCTAAGCTTAAATCTGCCTCTCTCCAACTTCTATGCATTGTTCTTTTTCTGCTCTCTAGAATATATATATATATATATGTATGTATGTATATATAATATATACATATATTATATATATAAAAAATTTCCATGTGATAGTCCTTAAATGCCTTAAGACAACAGTCTCTCCCTAATTTTCAATCTCTTCCTCTCTGTTGGTTGCTTCTCTGCTACATCCAAACATGACATCTCCCCCACCCCATTTTCAAATAACATTTACTCCTTCCAAGATATTGTTCTGTTTTGCTCCTCTCTTTCACAGCCAAACTTCTAGGGAAATGATCTGTACTCTTTGTTTCTATCGTCTAACCTCCTGCTCACCTCTCAGCCTTTTGATAACTATTGTCATTCTGACCTCTGAACTGGAAATGTTCTCTCTAAGGTCACCAAAAATCTATTGTTAAGAGTAAGAGCTTTTTAGCTTTTACAAAGTGCTTATTATGTACCAAGCACTGTGCTAAGAGTTGACAATATAAAGAAATGCAAAACCAGTCTCTACTCTCAAGGACCTTACTACTACGTGTAAACAACTTTGTACACGCAAGACCTAAAAAGGGCTTTTTCTTTCAATGCTCATCATTCAGGACTACCTCTTTTCTTCCCTGGGTTCTAATGGCATTCCTTTGTCATAGTTCTCTCTTTTCCTTTATCTCCACTATTTCTCATTTTCTTTAGTCAGAATATTCAAACTCTTCTCTCCTATGCATGAGTACATTCCTGTAACAACAATGCTACTTGCAGCTACTGTGGCTGTGTAAGGCCAATAACACCAGCACACAGGAGGGCTGCTAGTACAGATTCTTTGATCTGCTTTTTTACGGAAAGCAACTTTAAGGGTTAACAATCTTACTTTAATTAAACATATACATATCATTCACTTAGTTGAGGGGGAAAAGCCAGCACCTGAACTTCAGAGAGAATATCAACAGAAATTACAGAGAAAATATAAACAGAGCAAATAACATAAATCAACAGACAGGTTTCTAGATGTCTAATCAAAGTTAAACATACATAGTTACCAGTGATAGAAGTACAAACATCTGGGTTTTCAAAGCTAGGGGGCTCCTTAAAGGCTATCCAGAGTCTCCACACCAACACTGTTCCAATGAGTGAGCCCCCAAAGCAAAATTTTAACCCCAGAGTATATATATACTTCTTCAAGGTCAGAAGGCATCACAACCATGTGACTCAAACTCATGTAACTTAGGCTTTCTTGTGACTTAAGCAGGTAATCAAAGATTCTTGAGTCAATCAAAGACTCTTCATTGAAACAAAGGCAAGTCTCAATCAAAGGCACTTGACTACTTTAGTGCTGAGAAGCACTCCAAAATAAACAAAAAACAGCCAAAAGTCCCACCCTCTTTGTCACCACATTCCACCCCTAGGTCACAATAAGAACAATATCCTTAAACATTACCAAGCATCTAAGTAAAGTCCTCTTTCATCTTGACTGGAGGTTGACTTCCAAGTCCCATGGCTCTTCCTCTGTAGGCTGACTGCTACTGATTCTCACCTGGATTCACACGTAGGCAGCTCTCTTCTCCTGCACCAGGTCACAGCTCATGGGGACTGCTCCACTCCAACCTCCTGCCTAATAGCAGGCTCCAGGGTCTCCTGCCCACAGCTTCTGTTTCTGGGAAAATGAAGCTTAACAGGGCAGCAACACACACCACCAACCACCACCATCTCAATTTACCTCCAAAATCCAGATGCTCTGTGTTAACAGCTCAGTTCACTTCAACAGATCTCAGAAGAAGCTTAAGCTAAGCCTCCTTCGCAAGGGCAGGTGCCTGCCCTACAGCTTCTCTCATCTCCACTCACCTTCAAAGTTTGGAGGCTCCTTCAGCAAGTCCCTGCCATCAAAGGTGTCCTCACTCTTGGAAATCTCCTCTCTGCTCTAGAGGTCTCCCCCCAGCTCTTTTAGGTTTCCTCTCAGCTCAACACTCACAGCTCATTCTTCTGTTTCTCCTCTCTTCTCAAAGCTAGCACTTCTCTCAATGTTGTCTCTCAGTCTTTTCAATGCTGGCAGCGCTCTCGATGTCTTCTCTTCAACACCCTCTCAATGTCTGCTTCTTTCACACTCTGGGCTCTCCTTACATACAGTTCTAGCTAGCATCTAATTGGCTAGAAATGAGGTCTCTGATTGGCTGAATTCATGCACATCTGATTGGCTAGAACTCAACACACATTCAATGCAGCAAAAATCCTACTTTGCTTGCCATTATAATTCCATATCTCTATTCTAGACTATCTACTATTATCTCTTTATACTTTCTGGGTGATCTCATCAGCTTCCATAGGCTCAGCTATCACCTTTATGCAGTTCTCTTCCAAATTTTATATCCAACACTCATCTCAGTCCTCAGCTTTAACTCCATGTCCTCAATTGCTTGCTTGCTAGATATCTGTACCTCAGTATCCCATTGGCATCTCAAACTCAGCTATTGCAAACCGAACTCATTATCATTCCTCTCATGTCCCCTCTTCTTCCAAAGTTCTTCTTTTCTGTCAAGTAGCATCCTCCATCCAATCAACCAGTTTCTCAATTTAGAAATCATTCTTGACTTCTCACTAGAGTCATATGAGGACTGATATAAAACCGCTCATGTTAAGTCTGCAGAAGAGAAGATATAAAGAAAGAGCTAGGAGGTACAATTGATAAAGTGTTGGGCCTGGAGTCATGAAGACCTAAGTTCAAACCCAGCATCAGATAATTACTAGCTGTGTGACCCTGGGCAAGTCACTTAACCTCTCTCTGCCTACTTCCTCAACGGTAGCTGGGGATCGTAGTAGCACCTACCTACCTGTGTTATTGTGAAGATAAAATTAAATAATATTTGCAAAAGCACTTAGCATAGTGACTAAAATATAGTATGCATAATAAGTGCTTTAATAAATGTTTGCTCTTTTCTCTCTTTCACTTTCACTACCCTCTTTATCTAATCCATTGCCAGGACTTACCAATTCTCTCTTTCTGATATCTCTTGTATATCTCATTCCTTCTGTTCACACTGAAAATAGTTTAGTTCAGCCCCTCATCACCTCTCACCTGGACTACAGCAATAGCTTCCTAATTGGTCCCCTGGCCTACAGCTTCTCTGCTCTTCCATCCATCATCCACAGACTTGCCAAATTTGTATTCATAAAACATGCAGGTCTGACCATGTCAGCCTCCTTCTCAGGAAGCTTCAGTGACTCTAAGTAAAACACAAACTCTCTGCTTGGCATTGAAAGTCCTTCCCAATCTGTCCCAGCCTATTTTTCCAGGCTGATTACACCTCAGTGTCCTTCATAGATGCTGCATTCCAGGCACAATGGTTGCCTTGCAGTACCGCATACACAACATGTCATCTCCTGGCTCCATGCCTTTCCAGAAGCTATTTCCCTGCCTGGAATGCCTTTATTCTTCATTCTTACACTTGGAAGTCCCCCTTGTATGCTTCTCTCAGTCTCAAGTAGAATTTAAACTACTCGAAGCCACGGATTATTTCATTTTTATTTTTATTTCAAGACCCTTGCACAATGTCCTATATATATATACATATATATATATACATATACATATATATATGTATATATATGTATACACACACACATGTATACATATACATATATATATATATATATATACACACATATATACACACACCCACGCACATATATACACACATATAATAGGTGCTTAATAAATGCTTATTGACCTTGGTTGAATTGAAGTTATTATTTTTCTCTATGTCTTCTCTTCTCCAGGTTAAACATGCAGGCTAAGCAATCCTTGTATGGAATAGTCACTCCCCTATGAATGCTGTTTAGTTTGTCAAAGACCTTCCTAAAATATGGTGCTGTTATTGACATACTCCAGTCGTAGTCTGACCAGGGGACACCATACAGCAGTTTCATCTGTATAGCAGGTCCAGACACAGTTAGGTGGCACATAGAACAGTGGAACTGGAGTGAGGAAGGCTTGAGTTTAAATCCAGCCTACTAGCTGTTTTAACTTGAGCAAGTTTACCTCAGTTATTTTTTTTTAATTTGTAAAATGGGAAAATAAAAGCACCTACCTCCCAGAATTGTTGTGAGAATAAATGGAAATAAAATATCTAAAAACGCTTTGCAAAATCTATAGCACTATGCAAATAGTAACAATTATTATTATATGAACTCCTCCGTTTTTCTGGACATTTCTTTCTTCATCTTAAGACTGCGTAACTGTCCATGTCACAGTATTGGCTTATATTGATCTTTCAGTCTTCTAAACAGCCCATTTCCTTGTCACTTCCTTAGATCTTCTTAACAAGAACTGTTGTTTAGCCACCTCCCCCCACCCCTTATCCTTGCGGGATAACTTTTTGGTCAGAGCAGTTTTCAGCAAGTGTCTTCAAAGGCCAAGGCCTTACACATAAAGTGAAATGAAAATGTATATTATTTTTCAAGCACTACTGGTTCTGATATTAATATCTGTTTTAACTAGTTCCCAATTGAGAACTTTTAAAGCCATCTTCCTTGGATGGCTGCCTTTTACCTTGACTCATCTCTTGGTGGGCCAATTTAGCTCTCTTGTAAATCAATAGTAACCCTAAAACCATGTAACTTATGGATTCATAATAATTTTCACCTCTGTGCTTTTATTTTTCATGGTATGACCATAAAGTAGAAATAATAATTAATTACCATAGCTTTTTTAAGGTTTTCAAAGTGCTTTTACTTCAAACAACTCAGTATAGAAATATAAGTGTTATGATCTTCATTGTATGCTGATGCTTAGATAAATTAAATGGCTTGCCCATGGTCATCCAGGGAATCAGGGAGAGTTATGGTGTTCAAACACAGGACTCTGGACAGCAATTCCTAGTTTTTTTCCACTATGCAATATTGATTTCCTAGCTCTGACACCAACTCTGTGACCTTGGGCGAATCACTTAACTTCTCTAATAGTTAATTTTCTCATATATAAAATGGAGACAATAATAATTGTCCTGCTTAGGTCACAGGATTTTATGGGAATGAGATTTTGTAAATTTTTTTTAATTTAGAAATTTAACATATTATATTATGGCTTTTGTCATAAAGGAAGGAGACTAACTTTCTTGTATGTCTTATGAAATTTAGTTATTACTTTATACAGAAATGCCAACTACTGCCTCTCTGTGTTTTGGAATATATTCTGCCCTTCCTCAGTTGATTAATGGTCAAAGGATATGAAGAGGTGGTTTAAGAGAAATTCAAATATCAATATCTACTTGGAAAATACTCTGACTCACTAGTAATTAGAGAAGTGAAAATTAACAAAATATTGAGGTTCCATCTTACATCCATCAGATTGGGAAAATTGAAAAAGGAAATGACAAATGCTAGAGGGGATAGAGAAAACAGGTAAATTAAAACATTTCTTTTCATTCTGGAAAGCAATTTAGAACTATGACCCAAAAGTTATTAAACTATGAATATACTGATAGACTTTTGAGGGTAGAACCAAGATGGCAGAATAGAGCACAGGAGTGCTTGCTGTTCCAAGCAGGGGCCCTAAAGAGTACTAAAATTTTTTTGGTCTCAAGGGACCAGGGATACTAAGAAGCAGTATCACTTCTGATCAACACAGAGCAGTGACTACCCCCCAGACCATACCACTTTGGAAGCACCCAAAACTTCCAAACCACAAGAACTGGCTCAGGAAAAAAGTGCAAAAAAGCCTAAAACTTGGAACAGTGACCCTTCACAAGCACACTGAGAACAGAGCCAAAAATTAGCATAGAGTTCAAAGTTAAGAAATAATCTGGAAGCTAGTGTGGGGGGCGGAGCCAAGATGGCGGCTGGTGAGCACAAACTAGAGTGAGCTCCATACCCGAGTCCCTCCAAAAACCTATAAAAATGGCTCTGAACCAATTCTAGAACGGCAGAACCCACAGAACAGCAGAGGGAAGCAGGGCTCCAGCCCAGGACAGCCTGGATTGTCTCTGGGTGAGCTCCATTGCACACAGAGCTGGGAGCTGGGAGCTGGGAACGGAGTGGAGCAGAGCCCAGCCTGAGCGGCGTGGATGATCCAGACCAGAAGCCGGGCGGAGGGGGCCCTAGCGCCCTGAATATGTGAGCTGCGGCAGTTACCAGACCCCTCGACCCACAAACACCAAAGACTGCGGAGAAGGTTAGTGGGAAAAGCTGCAGGAGTGGAAGGAGTTCGCGGTTCGGCTTCCAGCCTCGGGGGCAGCGGAGGTCGGGCAGCTACAGCTGTTGTTACTTCCAGCTCCAGGCCCACCTGGTGGGAGGGATTAAGTGGCGGATCAGAGCAGGAGTGCAACAGCCTGCTGAAGATCTAAGCCCAGTCTGGACTGGGGGTCCTTGGGGAAGGAGGAGTGCGGCTCTGACAGAGCTGGCACCTCCCCCCCAAACGTAGAACATAGAACTCGTTAGTCTACAAGCAGTCATACCCCACTGAAAAACTCAAGGGTCAAGTTAGTTGGTTGGGAATATGGCCAGGCAGCGAAAACGCACCCAGATTCAGTCTCAGACTTTGGATTCTTTCTTTGGTGACAAAGAAGACCAAAACATACAGCCTAAAGAAGACAACAAAGTCATAGAGCCTACAACCAAAGCCTCCAAGAAAAACATGAACTGGCCCCAGGCCATAGAAGAACTCAAAAAGGATTTGGAAAAGCAAGTTAGAGAAGTAGAGGAAAAATTGGGAAGAGAAATGAGAAGGATGCGAGAAAACCATGAAAAACAAGTCAATGACTTGCTAAAGGAGACCCAAAAAAATACTGAAAAATACACTGAAGAAAACAACACCTTAAAAAACAGACTAACTCAAATGGCAAAAGAGCTCCAAAAAGCCAATGAGGAGAAGAATGCCTTGAAAGGCAGAATTAGCCAAATGGAAAAGGAGGTCCAAAAGACCACTGAAGAAAATACTACTTTAAAAATTAGATTGGAGCAAGTGGAAGCTAGTGACTTTATGAGAAATCAGGATATTATAAAACAGAACCAAAGGAATGAAAAAATGGAAGACAATGTGAAATATCTCCTTGGAAAAACCACTGACCTGGAAAATAGATCCAGGAGAGATAACTTAAAAATTATTGGACTACCTGAAAGCCATGATCAAAAAAAGAGCCTAGATACCATCTTTCAGGAAATTATCAAGGAGAACTGCCCTGATATTCTAGAGCCACAGGGCAAAATAGAAATTGAAAGAATCCATCGATCGCCTCCTCAAATAGATCCCAAAAGGAAATCTCCCAGGAATATTGTCGCCAAATTCCAGAGCTCCCAGATCAAGGAGAAAATACTGTAAGCAGCCAGAAAGAAACAATTTGAGTATTGTGGAAACCCAATCAGAATAATCCAAGATCTGGCAGCTTCTACATTAAGAGATCGAAGGGCTTGGAATGCGATATTCCGGAGGTCAATGGAGCTAGGATTAAAACCTAGAATCACCTACCCAGCAAAACTGAGTATCATGTTCCAAGGCAAAATATGGATTTTCAATAAAATAGAGGACTTTCAAGCTTTCTCAGTGAAAAGACCAGAACTGAATAGAAAATTTGACTTTTAAACACAAGAATCAAGAGAAGCATGAATCAAGAAACGGAAATTGCAAGGGACTTACTAAAGTTGAACTGTTTTGTTTACATTCCTACATGGAAAGATGATGAGTATGATTCATGAGACCTCAGTATTAGGGTAGTTGAAGGGAAAATGCATATATATATATACATATATATATACATATATATATATGTATGTATATATGTGTGTTTATGTGTGTTGAAGATGAAGGGAAGATAGCTAAAAGAAATAAATGAAATTAAGGGATGAGAGAGTAACATACTGAGAGAGGGAGATAGGGAGAGATAGAATGGGGTGGATTGTCTCGCATAAAGGTGGCAAGAGGAAGCAGTTCTATGGGAGGAGAGGAGAGGACAGGTGAGGGGGGAATGAGGGAACCTTGCTCTCATCAGATTTGGCCTGAGGGGGAATACCATACATACTCAGTTGGGTATCTTACCCCACAGGAAAGAAGAGGGAGGAAGATAAAAAAAAAATAAAAGGCGGGGGGATGATGGAGGGGAGGGCAGATGGGGGTGGAAGTAATCAAAACAAACACTTTGGAAAGGGGACAGGGTCAAGGGAGAAAATTCAATAAAGCGGGATGGGTTGGGAAGGAGCAAAATGTAGTTAGCCTTTCACAACATGAGTATTGTGGAAGGGTTATACATAACAATACATGTGTGGCCTAGGTTGAATTGCTCAACTTCTTAGGGAGGGTGGGTGGGAAGGGAAGAGGGAAGAGAATTTGGAACTCAAAGTTTTAAAATCAGATGTTCAAAAACAAAAAAAAAGTTTTTGTATGCAACTAAAAAATAAGATACACAGGCAATGGGGCGTAGAAATTTATCTTGCCCTACAAGAAAGGAAGGGAAAAGGGGATGAGAGGGGAGGGGGGGAGTGACAGAGGGGAGGGCTGACTGGGGAACAGGGCAACCAGAATATAAGCCATCTTGGAGTGGGGGGGAGGGTAGAAATGGGGAGAAAATTTGTAATTCAAAATGTTGTGAAAATCAATGCTGAAAACCAAATATGTTAAATAAATAAATTCCATTTAAAAAAAAAAAAGAAATAATCTGGAAAAATGAGCAAAGAGGGGCAGCTAGGTGGCACAGTGAGTAGAGCACCAGCCCTGTAGTCAGGAGGCCCCAAGTTCAAATCTGGCCTCAGACACTTGACATACTTCCTAGCTGTGTGACCTTGGGCAGGTCACTCAACCCCAGCTGCCCTGCCCCTTCAAAAAAAAAAGAATGAAAGACAAAACCAAAAAAAAAATGAGCAAAGAACAAAAAAAGAAACCGAACACAAAAAGCTACCATGGTTACAAGGAAGATCGAGACCCAAACTCAAGTTAAAAAAATACAAAATAAAAATTCAAAGAAAACTGTGAATTCAGCATAAGCCTAATAAAAATTCCTGAAACAGCTTTTTAAAAAGTATTTTCAAAATCAAATAAGAATGATAAAGGAAAAATAGGGAAAAGAAATGAGAGCAAGGGACAAATGACAAAAAGACAACAGCTTAGTAAAAGAGGCACAAACAATACAGAAGAATATAACACCTGAAAAAATCAAAATTGATCTAATGCTAAAAGATGCCCAAGAATTCATTGAAGAAAATAAATCATTAAAAAGCAGAATTGGCCAAATGAAAAATAAGATTCAAAAGCTTACTCAAGAAAAGAATCCCTTAAAAATTAGAGTGGGGCAAGTGGAAGGCAATGACTCTATGAGACAATAAGAAACAACAAAACAAAATCAAGAGAATGAAAATATAGAAAATATGAAATACCTCATTGGAAAAACAATTGACCCAGAAAAAAGAATGAGGAGAAATAAGTTAACAATTATTGGACTACCTGAAAGTTATGATGAAATAAACAGTCTGAATATCACATTTCAAGAAATTATAAATGAGGCTGGAGCCAAGATCGCAAAACAGAGGCAGCTACCTTGGTAAACTTGCCCAACATCCCCCTCCAAATAACTTTAAAATAACTTCTCCAGTCAAAATGTGGAGCAGCAAAGACCTAAAAGGTCAGATTGAGACATTTCTCCAGCCTCATAAGCCATAGGAGCTTAGCAGGAGAGGTCTAGGAGATGTTCAGGAGCACAGAAAGACCATCACCAATGGACCTCAGGGACAGCTGAGAGAGCAGCATCAGAAGCTTTGGGAGCTCTCAAGCCAAAGAGAGTAAGAGGGTCAGAATACTGGTCAGGAAAAGATTACAAAAAACCTTTTGCTGTCATAAGGTGCATTTGGCACTGACTGGCAACTCTATTGTCCATATGTAGTTCTGGGTCACAGTTCCAAGGTGGACAGGAGTTATTGTGGTCTGTCATAAAGGAGCAGAAGCTGCAATCACAGTTGAAAGGCAGAAAGAAGAACTAGCACTGAAGGCTGCGGAAGAGCTAAGGACCCAGTCACAGTTCCAGGGCCAAGAGGAATGCTAGTGCTTATGGTTTTAGGGGAACAGCCTCTTTTCTGGATAAAGACCAGAGCACAGCCAAGGAGAGGAGTGACCACATCTCTGCCAGAATCACATGACCTTAGAAGTACTGATAACTTGCCCCCAGAATTAACTCTAAAAATACCAGAACAAAAATGCTAGAAGCATGGAACAGTATGTTCCCACTCAAGGTAAGCAGAGACCAACTTTAAAAAAAAATCAAGATAAACAAATAAATTGCAAAAATGAGAAAATAAGATAAAAAAAGAAACTTACCTTTAAAAGATACTGTGCTGGCAGAGGAAACTACATATAAATGCAGAAGAAAACACTGATGTGAAAACAGTAATAAGCAAAGCAATGAAGAAAAATGCTGATTGGATCCAAGTGTACCCCCTGCCCCCCAAATTCCTGGAAAACTTAAAGAAAGAGATAAGAATGAAAGAGGAAAATTTGAGGGGAAATGACAATGAGGGAAGAAAATTATAAAAAGAGAATTAACAACTTAGTGAAAATGATACAAAAATACTGAAGAAAATAACATCTTAAAAAACAGAATTGACATAATGGTAAAGGAAGGGAAAAAATGTCACTGAATAAAAGGCTTCTGTTAAAAGTAGAGTAGGCCAAATTATAAAGGAGGCACAAAACATTCCCTGAAGAAAAGAAATTCTTAAAAAGCAAAATCAACAAATGAGGTGGGGGGGGTGCGGAGTACAAAGGTTCATTGAAGAAATAATTCTTCTCCTGCAATGATTTAATATTGTTTTCCCCCAATTACATGTAAAAGCCTTTTTCTTAAATTATCAATTTTTTTAATTTTTTCACAGTTATTTTTTTCTTTATGGAATTTTATTTTTCCACATACATGTAAAGATTGTTTTCAGCATTCATTTTTATAAGATTTTGAGTTCTAAATTTTTTCTCACTTCCTCCTGTTCACCCTCCCCAAGATGGCATGCAATCTGATAGAGGCTATACATGTACAATCATATTAACCATATTTTCACATTAATCATGTTGTGAAAGAAGAATCAGGAGAATGGGGGCCCAGATGGCAGAGTGAAAGCAGGGACATACTTGAGCTCTCTCACAGATTCTTTCAGATACCTCGAAAAAAGTGAATCTGAACAAATTTGAGAGAGGTAGAATCCAGTAGGAGACAGAGTATGGCAGATTTCCAGTCCAGGAGAATCTGGAAGGTCTATAGGAACGATCTGTTGCACTAGGCTGGGAGAGCACTGAGCACATGGGACTACACCCAACCACCCTGTAGCAGGAGCAGGCCTGGCAGCCTGAATCACTGACAGCAGTGGCAAGAACCTAGCCTCTCAGTGCAGCATGGGAGTTTGTTGGAGCTAAGTGAGGCAGAAGAGCAGAGCCTGTGGGCAGCAGTAGCAGCTACTCTTGGGGCTATCAGCCCATGGACTAAATGTGTGAAAGTCACCTTCTTGAACTTCTGGGAGCCACGATGATGGAGTAAACTGTAAATGCTCTCATCTCTCTCTTGTTGACTTTGAATAACCTAGAGAATACTGCCCTAGGGGAAAAAAACCCTAGAATAGTGGAGCTAGAAGTAAGGGCACAGCAGTCCTTTACCTTGGGAAGCTAGGGAAAAGGGTCTCTCTTGCTATGGCATAAGGGGACCAGTGCAAGAATGGAGGCATCCCGGCAAGCCCCACCTCAGTAGACCAGCAGGAGTTCCTGAGCCACAGAGGGGTGGAGCCAGCAAGAGCCAACTCTAGGATTCCAGGCATGCCTTCCCATAGCCCGGGGAATTGCCAGACACCAGCACAACTAAGGATACCCATGCTATAGCACAGACTTAGGTGAAGAGGAGACTTCCAGCAGCTAGACCACCTCTCCCCCACACCTCACTCTGTGAGCTTCAGTGTAACCCCAGGAAACTCAGAATGACTTCATCTGCCCTCAACCCTTGGCACACACCAGCCAGCTCCAGCTCGGCACCAGGTGAACTGCAGCATTATATAACTTCTAGCTGACAAAACTCGAGTCCACAGCACATAAAACCCCTTAGTTTCCAGCACAAGAAGCTTGGGACAGAGCCCCCTGGACCCCAGAAGGAGAGATCCACTGTAAAAGCCAGGGAAAAGGAAACCACCATGAACTAGAAAAGTTAAAAGTTAAAAAAAGACCATAGAATCTTACTATGGAGACAGGGAAGAGCAAAATACTTATTCAGAAGAGAACAGCAATGAAACTATACTCATATCTGAAACCTCAAAAGGGAATATAAACTAATCTCAAGCTCAAAAAGCATTCCCAGAAGGGCTCAAGGAGGATTTTAAAAGCCAAGTTAGAGAGGTAAAAGAAAAATGAAAAAAAAATACCAATGAATACAAATCATTAAAAAGTAAAATGGATAAGGAAGTACAGAACCTAACAGGAGAAAATAATTCCTTCAAAAGTAAAATTGACCAAATGGAAAGAGAGGTACAGAACCTATCTGAAGAAAACAATTTGTTAAAAACTAGAATTGGCCAAGGAGAAGCTAATGACTCTATGAGGCACTCAAGAATGAGTCAAACAAAATCTAAAGAATGAAAAAATAGAAGAAAACATAAAATATTTAATTGGAAAAACAACTGACCTGAAAAATAGATATAACAGAGATAATTTGAGAAGTATTGGTCTACTGGAATGCCATAATGAAAAAAGAGCCTGGACAATATGTTCCAAGAAATCACAAGGAAAACTGCCTAGCGGTCCTAGAACCAGAGGGTAAAATAGTCACAGAAAAAATCCCCCTAGCACCCCCTGAAAGAGATATCAGATTGAAAACCCCAAGGAGCAATGTAGCCAAATTCCAGAATTATCAGATCAACGAGAAAATTCTACAAGCAGCCAGAAAGAAACAATTCAAATATTTTGGAACTACACTTAGGATCACTCAGGACCTTGCAGATTCTACATTAAAAGATCAGAGGGATTGAATATGATATTTCAAAAGGCAAAGGAGCTTGGACTACAACCAAGGATCAACCACCCAGCAAAATTGAGCATAATCTTTCAGGCAAGGAGATGGACATTCAATGAAATAAAGGAAATTCAGACCTTCCTGATGAAAAGGCCAGAGCTCAATGGAAAATTTGATCTTCAAATACAAGACTCAAGAGAGGCATCAAAAGGTAAAAAGAAAAAAAAAAAAACCTTGTAATTAAATAAAGGCAAATTATTTACATCCCTATATGAGATGATGATACTTGTTAATCTTGAGAATGGTATAGTTATTATGACATTTAATAGGGATATACATAAGCAGATGTTGTGGGTATTAATTAACTGATGTGATGATTGAAAACTTAATTAGGGGATTATAAACAAAGGGATTGTAATGGGAGAAGAGGTAAGGAGGAGGCAAAAAAGGGTAAATTACATCACATGAAGAGGCATAAGTATATTTCAGGAGAAGGAAAGGAGGGTGGGAGAAGAGCAGTGTTTGAGTTTTACTTTTGTTGGATTTAGTTCAAGGAGGGAATAATGCACTCTGTTAAGTATAGAATCAAACTTGTCCTGAAGGCAGTAGGAGGGGAAAGGGGAAGGGAAAGAAAAGGGAGGGATGGTTAGAAAGGAGGGAAGAAGTAGTAAAGGAAAAGAGTAAGATAATGGAGCAGGGCTGATAGGGAGGGAATATTGAGGTAGGCAGTGGTCAAAAACAAAACTCTTTTGAGGAGGGGAAGGGAGAAGGGAGAAATAAAACCTAAAAGGGGGAGGGGGAATGGGATAGAGAAAAAGACACAGATAGTAATCATAACTTTGAATGTTAATGAGATGTACTCTCCCATAAAATGAAGGTGGATAGCAGAATGGATTAAAAACCATTATCCAACAAGATGTTGCTTACAAGAAACACATTTGAAACAGGGGGATACACACAGAGTAAAGGTAGAACATTTTATGCTTCAACTGAATCTAAAAAAAAAAAGCAGGGCTAGCAATGCTAAGTTTAGACAAAGCAAAAGCAAAGATACATCTAATTAAAAGATATAAGGAAGGAAATTATATCCTGCTAAAAGGCATCATAGAAAATGAAGTAATATCATTACTTAACATATATGCACCAAGTGGTATAGCATACAAATTCTTAGAAGAGAAATTAAGGGAGTTACAGGAAGAAATAGACACTAAAACTATACTAGTGGGGGATCTCAACCTCCCTATCTCTGAACTTGAAAAATCTAACCTCAAAATAAACAAGAAAGAAGCTAAGGAGGTGAATAGAAATTTAGAAAAGGCAGATATGAAAGACCTCTGGAGAAAACTGAATGGGGATAAAAAGGAATATGCTTTTTTCTCAGTGATATATGGCACATACTCAGAAATTGACCATGTACTAGCACAGAAATACCTCACAATTCAGTGCAGAAAGGCAAAAATAATCAATGCACCCTTTTCAGATCATGATGCAATAAAAATAATTTGTAATAATGGGCCATGGAAAGATAGATTAAAAATTAATTGGAAACTAAATAATCTAATCCTAATGAATGAGTGGGTCAAAGAACAAATCAAAGAAACAATCAATAACTTCATTCAAGAGAATTACAATAATGAGACAACATACGAAAACTTATAGGATGCAGTAAAAACAGTTCTTAGGGCGAGGTTTCATATCTCTAAATGCCTACATGAATAAAATAGAGAAAAGGGGGATCAATGAATTGGGAAGGCAACTGAAAAAGCTAGAAAAAGAACAAATTGAAAATCCCCAGTTAAACACGAAATTAGAAATACTGAAAACCAAATGAGAGGTTAATAAAATTGAAATCAAGAAAACTATTAATGTAATAAATAAATAAATGTAATAAATAAAACTAAGACCTGGTTTACTGAAAAAACCAATAAAATCAATAAACCTTTGGTCAATTTGATTTTAAAAAAGAAAGAAAAAACCAAATTATCAATATCAAAAATGAAAAGAGTGAATTCACCTCCAATGAAGAGGAAATTAAAAGAATAATTAGGAATTATTTCACCCAATTATACGCCCATAAATTTGACAACTTTAGGGAAAAGAATGGTTACAAAAATATAAATTGCCCAGGTTAACAGAAGAGGAAGTAAAATATTTAAATAACAACACCATCTCAGAAAAAGAAATTGAGCAAGCCGTCAATACACTCCTTAGGGCCAGATGATTTTACATGTGAATTTTTTTTTAGTTTTTATTTTTTTTTCTATTTCTCTATTTAATATTTTTAACTTTCAACATTAATTTCCACAAGATTTTGAGTTACAAATGTTCTCCCCATTTCTGCCCTGTCCCCACCCCAAGATGTCATATACTCTGATTGCCCTTTTCTCCAGTCTGCCCTCCCTTCTGTCACCCCACTCCCCCCAACCACTTTCCACTTACTTTCTAGTAGGGCAAGATAGATTTCTATACCCCATTGCTTGTATATATTATTTCCTAGTTGCATGTAAAAAAAAAAAAAACTTTTGAGCATTCATTTTTAGCACTTTGAGCTCCAAATTTTGTCCCTTGTTCCCTCCCTGCCCACCCTCCTTGAGAATGCAAGCAATTCCACCTAGGCCACACAAGTATCATTATGAAAAACACTTCCATAACAGTGATGTTGTGAAAGACTAACTATATTTCCCTCCATCCTTTCCTGTCCCCTTTTATTCAATTTTATCCCCTTGACCCTGGCCCTTTTCAAAAGTGTTTGCTTTTGATTACTTACTTCCCCACTCTGCCCTCCCTTCCATCATTCCCTCTCTCTTATCCCCTTCCCCCCTACTTTCCTGTAGTGTAAGATACCCAATTGAGTGTGTATGTTATCCATCCTTAAGTCAAGTCTGATGAGAGCAAGATTCATTCATTCCCTTTCACTTGCTACCTCTTCCTTTCCAATAGTACTGCTTTTTCTTGCCACTTTTATGTGAGATAATTTACCCCATTCTATCTCTCCCTTTGTCCTTCTTCCAATATATTTCTCTCTCACCCCTTAATTGCATTTATTTATTTATTTTTAGGTATCATCCCTTTGTATTCAACTTGCCCTGTGCCATTTGCCCTCTCTCTCTTTCTCTCCCTCCCTCCCTCTCCCTCTCTCTCTCTCTCTCTCTCTCTCTCTCTATATATATATATATATATATATATATATATATATATATACATATATATATATATATACACATATGTATGTATATATATGTGTGTATATATATACACATATATATATATATATATGTGTGTGTGTGTGTGTATATATATGTGTGTGTATGCATGTATGTACTTTATAGACTATTTGGGAAATAGGCAAAAAAGGAATCCTACTAAATTCTTTATATGACACAAATATGGTACTAATACCTAAACCAGGAAGAGTCAAAACAGCGACAGAAAATTATAGACCAATTTCTCTAATGAATATTTATGCAAAAATTTTAAATAAAATATTAGCAAAATTATTCCAGCAACTTATCACAAGAATAATACCCTATGACCAGGTAGGATTTATTTCAGGAATGCAATGCTGGTTCAATATTAGCAAAACTATCAGTATAATTCATCATTTCAACAAAACTATTAGAAACCATATGATTATCTCAACAGATGCAGAAAAATCTTTTTACAAATACAACACCCATTCCTATTAAAAATACTAGAAAACACAGGAATATATGGAGTCTTCCTTAAAATTATAAATAGAAGCTACCCAAAGCCATCAGCAAGCTTTATGTAATGAGGATAAGCTAGATGCATTCCCAATAAGCTCAGGGGTGTAACAAGGGTGTCCATTATCACCCCTGTTATTCAATTTGCTACCAGAAATGTTAGCTTTAGCAATAAGAGAAGAAAAAGAAATTGAAGGCATTACAACAGGCATAGAAGAAACTAAGTTATCACTTTTTGCAGACAACATGATGATTTACTTAGAGAATCAAGTAAAAAAAGTACTTGAAATAATAAATAACCTTAGCAATGTGGCAGGATATAAAATAAACCCACATATATTCTCAGCATTCCTATACATTACTAAAAAAACCCAACAGCAAGAGATAGAAAGAGAAACTCCATTTAAAGTTACAATTGAAAATATTTGGGAGTCTACCTGCTGAGACAAACCCAGGACCTATGTGAGCACAATTGCAAAATACTTTTCACAAAAATAAAGTCAGATTTAATAAATGGAAAAACATCAGTTGCTCATGGTTAGACCAAGCTAATAAAATAAAAATGAAAATCTTACCTAAATTAATTTACTTATTCAGTGCCATACCAATCAAACTACCAAAAAATTGTTTTACGGAGCTGGATAAAATAATAAAAAAATTCATCTGGAAGAACAAAATGTCCAGAATATCAAGGGAATTAATGAAAAGAAATGGTAGGCAAGGTGGCCTAGCCACACCAAATATTAAACTGTACTATCAAGCAGCAGTCATCAAAACTACTTGGTACTGGCTAAGAAACAAAGTGGTCGATCAGTGGAATTTGTAGGTACACAAGATGCAGTAGTCCATGACTATAGCCATCTATTCTTTGATAAGCCCAAAGAATCCAGTTTCTGGGCTAAGAATTCACAATTTCACAAAAGCTGCTGGGAAAATTGGAAAATAGTATCTCAGAAACTGGGCATAGACCAATATCTTACACTGTATACCAAAATAAAGTCAAAATGGGTTCATGATTTATGAATAAAGGCTTATATTACAAGCAATTTGGGAGAACAAGGAATAGATTACCTGTCAGATTTATGAGAAAGGGAAGAATTCACGGCCCAACAAGAGATAGAGAGTGTTGCAAAATGGATAATTTTGATTATGTTAAATTGAATTTTTTTTTTACAAATAAAGCCAATGCAACAAAGGCTAGGAGGTAAACAGAAAATTGGGAAAGAATCTTTACAACCAGTTTCTCTGATAAAGACTTCATATCTAAAATATACAGGGAACTTAGTCAAATTTATAGAAATATAAGTCATTCCCCAATTGAGAAATGGTCAAAGGATATGAACAAGCAGTTTTCAGAGGAAAAAATTAAAGATATCTATAGTCATGTGAAAAAATGCTCTAAATCTCTAAATCTATTGATTAGAGAAATGCAAATCAAAACAACTCATGGGTACCACATACCTCCTGTCAGATTATCTAACATGAAAAAACAGGGAAATTATAAATACTGGAGAAGATTTGGGACAATTGCAACATCATTACATTGTTGGTGAAGTTGCAAACTGATCCAATCATTTTGGAGAACAATTTGCAGCTGTGCCCAAAGGGCTATTAAAAATGTGTGTACCCTTTGACCCAACAATACCACTTCTAGGGCTGTATACCAAAGAGATCATATAAGAGGGAAAAGGACCTGTATGTACAAAAATATTTATAGCAGCTCATTTTGTGGTGGCAAATAATTGGAAATCAAGGGGATGCTCGTCAATTGGGGAATAGCTAAACAAGTTGTGGTATATGAATATAATGGAATACTATTGTGCTATAAGAAATGAGGAGTAGATGGACTTCATAATAACCTTGAAATACTTACATGATCTGATGCTGAGTGAGGGGAGCAGAATCAGGAGAACATTATACATATTTATAGATACACAAGATCTTTGAGGACTAACTTTACTAGACTTGGCTCTTCTCAGTAATGCAAAGTTTTAAGACAGCTCCAAAAGACTCCTGAGGGAAAAAGCTATCCATATCCAGAGAAAGAATTATGGAGTCTGAATGCAGATTGAAGCAAACTATTTTCTCTCTCTCTCTTTTTTTTCCTTTTTTTTCTTTTTTGTTTTGTTTCTTCTTTCTCATGGTTCATTTCATTAGTCATAATTCTTCTTTACAACATGACTAATGCGAAAATAAGTTTAATGTGAAAGGGTATGCAGAAACTATATTGGATTACGTGGCATCTTGGGAGGGGAGGAGGATAGGGCAGGGGAGAATATTTGGAGCTCAAAAACTTGTGGAACTGAGTGTTGTAAACTAAAAAAAAAATTATTAGCACACTCAAAAAAAAAAAAAAAGAAAATGATGCGGCCACAGGACAGACATCAAATGGAATCAGATGCAGATCTCAGGAGTTTCTAGACCCAGCTAGAGTTACAGAAAGATTAACCAGCAGAAGGGAAGTGCTATGAGGATTTTGTACAAGTGAGACATTCTCAGTTCCAAAAACAAAGTCTTCAACAGTGAAGAAAACAAAGACTCAGGGCAATAACAAAATATACTCATTATATGAAAGTTGAAGATTCTGCCTCTCCAGTAGCCCAGGGAATTTCAGGTCTAGGTCCAGCCCCTCTAGATCACACAGAACTACTGATGTTCCTTCTTCTGAGGCAGGCATCAGCAAGCATCCTCACTTATAATATGCAGGGCTGATAAGCTTACATAGAAATACTCAAATTTAAACCATAGAACCAACCTAAAAAGTTTGTACCTAGTCAGGATCAGGTATCATGCAGAGAAATAGAAGACTTTGCCCATGAGGAGTTTATGATATAATTAGAGAAAGGAGACAAATATACATAAAGAAACTAAGAAGAGACAAAATCTCTCCTAGGAGAGAGGAGATTTAGGTTTCAGCCCTACTTTTGCCACTATCTAGTTAGATAACCTTAGCCAAGTCATTTTTCTCTCTTTAGATAATATTTTCTATGCCTATGAGAGGAGGTAATTGGGTTAACCTTCTTCAAAGACCAGATCATAGATCTTCTCCTGAAAGCTTTCTTGATCTCCCCCAGTTGCTTGTGTCCAGAATCACTTTGAATTTTCTATGTATCTATTTTCATTTCTTTGCATATTGTTTCTCTCAGTAAAATCCAAGTTCCTTGAAAAAAAGAAGAATAAGAACAAACGGGAAAAACCACAAGAAAGAAAAGAAAGAGATACTTTTATCAGTGGGGAGGTGGGGGTGGGACCTCTGAGTTACCCTAAGTTACCATGGTGACAAGGAAGCTCGAAACACACACTCAGAAGACAACAAAGTCAAAGCTCCTGCATCCAAAGCCTGGAGGAAGAATATGAATTGGCCTCAGGTCATTGAAAAGCTTAAAAAGAATTTTTGAAAATCAGGTAAGAGAAGTAGAGGAAAATTTGGGAAGAAAAATTAGAGTGATGCAAGAAAATCGTGAAAAACAAATCAACCTCTTGGTAAAGGATACATATAAAAATACTGAAGAAAATGACATCTTAAAAAACAAACCAGGCTAAACGGTAAAAGAAGTCCAAAAAGCCAATGAGGAGAAGAATAGCTTCAAAAGCAGAATTGGCCAAATAGAAAAAGAGATCCAAAAGCTCACTGAAGAAAATAATTCCTTAAAAATTAGAATGAAGCAAATGAAGCTAGGGACTTTATGAGAAATCAAGAAAAATAAAACAAAATCAAAAGAATGAAACAAAAAGAAGACAATATGAAATATGTCATTGGAAAAATAACTGACCTGGAAAATATGTACAGGAGAGATCATTTAAAAATTATTGGACTACCTGAAAGCCATGATCAATAAAAGAGCTTAGACATCATCTTTCAAGAAATTATCAAGGAAAATTGCCCTGATATTCTAGAACCAGAGGGGAAAATACAAATTGAAAGAATCCAACAATCACCTCCTGAAAGAGATCCCAAAAAGAAAACAGCCAGGAATATTATAGCTGAATACCAGAGTTCCCATGTCAAGGAAAATATTATATGCATCCATAAAGAAACAATTCAAGTATGGTGGAGGTACAGTCAGTATAACACAAAATTTAGCACCTTCTACGTTAAAGGATCGGAAGGATTACAACGTAATATTCTGGAGGGTAAAGGACCTAGGATTACAACCAAAAATCACCTACCCGGTAAAACCGAATATAATCTTTCAGCAGATGAAAAGACCAGAGCTGAACAGAAAATTTCACTTTCAAATATAAGACTCAAGAGAAACATAAAAAGGTAAATAGGAAAGAGAGATCATAAGGGCCCTAATAACTTTAAACTGTTTCCCTTCCTACAGGGGAAGATATTTGTAACTCATAAAACCTTTCTCATTAGACAGAAGGCAAAAGTGTGAGTTGAATATGAAGGGATGATATCTAAAAAAAGAAAATTAATGGGTGAGAGAGGAATGTACTGGGAGAAAGAGAAAGGGAGAGGTAGAATGGGGTAAATTATCTCACATAAAAGAGGCAGGAAAAAAGCTTTTACAATTGAGGCGGTGAGGAGGAGAGAGTGAACCTTACTCTCATTAGAATTGACTCAAAGAGGCAATAATATACACACTCAGTTGCATATAGAAATCCATCTTACCCTACAGGGAAGTAGGGGAGGAAGGGTCTAAAAGAAGGGAGAGGGTGATAGAAGGGAGAGCAGATTGGGTGAGAGGGTAGTTAGTAGTAAAACATTTTGAGGAGGGAGAGGGTGAAAAGAGAGAGAGAATCAAATAAACAGGTGGGGAATAGGATGGAGGGAAATACAGTTAGCAATAGTAACTGAAAATATTTGAAGCAAATTTCTCTGATAAAGCCTCATTTCTCAAACATATAGAGAACTGAGTCAAATTTATAAAAACGGGAGCCATTCCCCTATTGATAAAGGATCAAAAGATAATGATCAGTTTTCAAATTAAGCAATCAAATCTATCTATAGTGATAAAAAATATTCTACCTCACTATCAGTTAGAGAAATGCAAATTAAAACAATTCTGAGGTACTACCTCATACCTATTAGATTGGCTAATAGGACAACAAAAGTAAATGACAAATGATGGAGGGGATGTGGGAAAAATGCATTGTGGGTGGAGTTGTGAACTGATTCAACCATTCTGTAGACTAGAGCAATTTGGAACTATGCCCAAAAAGCTATAAAACCATGCATGCCCTTTGAGGTACCAACACCACTACAAGGTCTGTATCCCAAAAAAAGATTTTTGAAAAGACCTATAGGTACAAAAATATTATTAGCAGATCTTTTCTGGGGGCAAAGAATTAGAAATTGAGGGGATGCTCATCATTTTGGTAGTGGCTGAACAATTGTGGTATGTGATTATGATGACTATTATACCATAGGAAATGATGAGCAGGATGTTCTCAGAGAAACCTGCAAAGACTTATATGAACTGAAATTTTCTCCGTACAAAGTAACAGCAATGTAGGATGATCAGCAGTGTATGGCTTAGTTATTCTCAGCAATACAACAATCCAAGACAACTCTGAAGGACTTATGATGAAAAATTCTATCCATCACCCAGAAAATGACAATGTCTAAATGCAGATTGAAGCATACTTTTTTTTCTTTATTTATTTTTCTTGAGTTTTTTTTTCCTATGTTTTCTTTCACAACATGACTTTTATGGATTCGCATGACTATGCATGTATAACCTATATTCAATTGCTTGAATTCTCAATCAGGATGTGGGGTGGGGAAGGAGGAAGGGAGAGAATTTGGAACTCAAAGTTTTAAAAATGATTTTCAAAATGGTTTTTATATGAAATTGGGAGAAAATGAAACATTAAAAAAAGAAACAAAATTAAAAGATTTAGAAATTCTAATTAATGTGACAATAAATCACAGTTGTAGAGGACCCATAATGAAACACACACTCAGGACATATGTACAGATGATGGGTTGAGAGTACACACTGAAACATTTTTTTAATTATTAAATTTTAAATTTTAATTTGTAATAATATTTTATTTTTCCCAAGTTACTTGTCAAGACAACTTTTAGCATTCATTTTTGCAATATTTGGGTGTCCAGATTTTTCTCTCTCTTTCCTTTCCCTTCTAATCTTGATTGCATTGGTTTTGTTTGTATAAAACTTTTAAAATTTCATATAATAAAAATTATATACTTTACATTTCTTAATGCTCTCTATTTCTTGTTTGGTCATGAATTTTTCCCCTCCCCATAGATCTGACAGATGCGTTATTCCTTGGTCTTTTAATGTGCTTATGGTGTACATTCTTTTTTGTTCCCATTGAGTTTTCTCCAAAGGTCTGTCACCTAACTTTTCTAATATTCTACTAACTTCCTTTGTTTCTTTCTTGTTTTTGACCTGCTCTGTTATCTGCTTCAGTTTTATGGGAGAGTTCATAACAACCTCAGCAGTGTTTTACTTCTGTCTACCTCCTCCCTTCTGTTAGTCTATACTCCCTTCTGTTAGTCTGTACTCCCCCCAACCACCACACACACACAGTTTACTTTATCTCCTCCCCTTCTACTTCCCTGGCAGGTAAGACAGCTTTCTATATTCAACGGTTTGTGTATATTTTGTATTTGATGTGTATATAATTCACTCTTTGAGACAATACTGATGAGAGTAAGGATCAAGTGATGCTCATTGCCCACCTTCCCATCTTCCCCTAGACTCTGATAGGTCTTTCACTCCACTTCATGTGAAATAATTTGCCCCATTCCTCCCTTAATTTTTTATGTCATTCCCTGAAAGTCACCAACTCTCTCTCTCTCTCTCTCTCTCTCTCTCTCTCTCTCTCTCTCTCTCTATATATATATATATATATATATATATATATATATATATATATACATATATATATAGATATAGATATAGATATATAGATATATAGATATATATGTTTATATTCCTTCTAGCTCTACTAGAGTGATAAAATATTTTGAAGAATCATGAATATCTTCCCATGAAGGGATATAAATAGGTTAGCTCTATTCAATCCCTTATATTTTCTTTCATCCCTTTTTACCTGTTTATGCTTCTCTTGGGTCTTGATATTTGCAGTCACATTTATGATTAATATCTGTTCTTCTCCTTATGAAAGCTTTAAATCCTTCTATTTCATTGAATAGCCTTTTTTCTCCTTGATATAGTATACTTAATTTTTTCTGAGTAAGTGGTTCTTGGTTGTAGTCCTAGCTCTTTTGTTCCATGACCTCCAGTCCTTTAAAGTTTGACTCCTCGATATTTTAATTGTTTCTTTCTGTCCGCTTTTACTATTTTTTCCCTGACCTGATTGTTATGTAATTTGGATATCATGTTCCTTGGGGTTTTTATTTTGGCATCTCTTTCCTAAGGTGATTGGTGGATTATGTCAATGCTTATTTTGCCCTTTGGTGCCAGCATATCAGGGTACTTCTCCTTGATAATTTCTCAAAAGATGCTGTCCAGGTCCTCCTTTTAATTATGGCTTTCAGGTAGTCCAATGATTCTGATATTGTCTCTCCTGGATCTATTTTCTAGGCCAGTTGTTTTCCTTATGAGATATTTTACATTTTCTTCCATTTTTTTCATTCCATTAAATATGATTAATTCCTCATGTCTCAAAGAGTCCTTAGTTTCCACTTGCCCAATTATAATTTTTAAGGTGTTGTTTTCCTCAATTAGTTTTTGCTTCTTTTCCATTTGACCAATTATACTCTTTAATGAGTTGTTTTTTTCAGTGGATTTTTGTGTGTCCTTTTCCATTTGGACACACTATATTGTGCAAGGGAAGGAGAGAGAGAGAGAGGAAAGAAAGAAAGAGGAAGAAAGAAAGGAAGGAAGGAAGGAAGGAAGGAAGGAAGGAAGGAAGGAAGGAAGGAAGAAAGAAAGAAAGAAAGAAAAAGAAAGAAAGAAAGAAAGAAAGAAAGAAAGAAAGAAAGAAAGAAAGAAAGAAAGAAAGAAAGAAAGAAAGAAAGAAAGAAAGAAAGAAAAAGAAATAAAACTTGGTGGATCACAAATTCAGGAGTTTTTAGTTGTAGTAGGGCTGTCGCAGAAAGAGTATGGTTACTGTCTGGCAAAGGTTTAGTGAAACCCCTTGGGAACAGAGGGCTACTGGACCACATAAGGAGGAGCAAAATGCTGCATGTTTAGAAATAGAGCAGGTTAAAGCTTTTGTTGCATTCATCAGAAAGGTCTTGCACATAAGTGGCTGCTGTACTTCTAGACTAGGTGATAAAGGGAGACCCAAGCTTCTTTAAAAAAATTCACTACTTCTTTCAGCCTCCCTCTCTATAAAATTGGGGTAATAATACTTTCCCTTCTTATGACATAAGGCTGGTGCAAAGAAAACGGTTAATGAAAGTGTTGTTGAAGTATGAGATCTCAGCTCTGTGCTCAGTTCAAGATGGTCCAGCGGCTATTTAGTAAAAACTTGTTTGTTTGATATATCAAAACACTCTAGCATGTGTTTATCAACTCTCTAGATCAACCCCCCCCAGACAATCATTTTTGTTAGTCCACTAAAAAAAATTCATAGATCAACTACTGTAAAATCATCACAATTTTATTCATAACAGTAAGTATGAAGTTGAATCTATAGTTTGGTCCAAAGGAGAAATGGAGTTTCTATTCTTCTCTTAGGCAAAGGAAAGATATCTTGTGAAACAGAGAGAGAGAGAGAGAGAGAGAGAGAGAGAGAGAGAGAGAGAGAGAGAAGCTGAATATGGAAAACCTTACCTGCTATGGCCAGGAGCTGACAGATCAGTGTTCAACTGAAATCTTTCACAAATTCTGTCCACACAGCAAGACCATTGGCTGAGCTGCCTCATTATACTAAATGCTTAATTCTTCATTTCTTTCCCGCTGTGGCTACTGCCAGATGGTGGAAGGAAACTAAGGATCTTAGGATATAGAAATGGAAAGAATCTTAGAGGTCATAGCATTTCATCCCTTCAATTTACAAGGTAATAAACTGAGGCTGAGAAAAGAGTAGTGACTTGTTTAAACAGAGCCATGATTTGAACGCATGGTCTCAAACTTTAAAAACAGTTCTCTTCCATTCCCACTACATTTCCCACAGTCATGCTTATATGACTTTCCTGGTGAAATTTAAGTTTCTAGATGTGGGCTATTGGTTCTTATGGCCCTTGAGAGGGAATGTATTATTTGAAAATTATATTTGGCACCAGAAGACCTGAGTCCAAATGCCAGTTGTGCTAATTTAATATCTGCATGACCTCTGGCTAATCTCAGTACCTTGGATTATTCACCTGTAAAATGAGTGGGTTGGATCTCTAAGATGAATCCTAGAATCAAATAATATTTTTTTAAAAAGCAACAAAAAGCTTATAAAAAGCTCATTCTCACACTACAAATCATTTCCCCAGTCATAGTTAAATGGATGTGACTTCCCTGTGCCAGGCCTATAGATGATACTATGCCTGCTCGTCTCCAGGCCTACATCCTTAGCCTCACAAAGATAGGAAAGCTACAAACAGCACCCAGAATGGAATGTTTTTTTCAGTTATATACAACTCTCCCTCACTTCACTGGAGGTTTTCTTGACAAAGATACTGGGGTGGTTTGCCATTTCCTTCTCCAGGTCATTTTACAAATGAGGAGCTGAGGCAAATATGGTTAAAAGACTTGCCCAGGGTCACACAGTTAGTCTCAGAGGCCAAATCTCAACTTGGGAAGATGAGTCTTCCTGACTCTAGGCCCAGCACTCTATCTATTGTATCACCTAGCTGCCTAAATGGAGTACTGGGTGAGAAAGGAGTCCCTCTGGTATGACCACCAAAGAGTGGCAGTCATTAATGCCTTTCTTTCAATAACCCAGATGTCCTTAGTGTCAACTTGAAACTTCAATGTTTCCTCCACAAAATTTGTTTATGTTCACCCAAATCTTAAGGGATCAACTTAATTAAAAAACGTGAAAGTCAATTTATAAATTCACAGTGGGAATTATACCTTCCAAGTTAATTTCACTACTCATACCTGTTGCTAAGCACACTCATTGCCATGGACAAAGCTAAAGATACAGTGCTACACACACACACACACACACACACACACACACACACACACACACGGGGGGAGGTTTTTTTTCTTTTTCCTCTTCTAGATTCTGCTAAGAAATCCATAGGTCTACTTATTTTCGGAATACTTTTTCCTTCATGATGTCTCCACTCTTTATGCAGTGCAGTGGACTAATTTGCTAATTTCGTTTTCTAGAGGAAAGATGAAAGGGCTGGGAGCCAAAAATGTGGGTTCTACCCCTAATCATAAGACTAACTTAAACTTTATAGGACTATGAGGCTTAGAAAGTTCTCTCCTAACAACAAACCTGTGTAATTGTACTTCAATATTATTATCAAGTACCTGGGTGGAGCAATAGAGCAGGGGGCCTGAATTCAGAAAGACCTGAATTCAAATCTTGCCTCAGGCACATATTATCTGTCTGACCTCCAGCAAACCATTTAACTTCTGTCTATTCCAATTTCCTCAACTTGGGATAATAGTAGTACCTGCCTAACAGGTTTGTGAGAATAAAATGAGATACTATATGTAAAGCACTTAGGATAGAGTCTAACATGCAATAGATTGCCAACAAATGCTTATTGCAATCCTTCCTTCCTTCTTTTTCATGTTATGAAGGCTTACACTTCTCAATAAGTGCTGTGTCAGGGCTCAAACCTTTACCTTTCCTCTATATGTATAATTGGCTCTACTATTTATTTTTTGTTTGACTTTGGACAAGTCCTTGGCCTACTTGCTGTTCTGCAGACAGGACATCCTAGCTCTTTCTTCCATTTCTATGCTCAGACTGTCACACATACCTTAAGCACATTCCCTCTTTTACCTCTACCTCTTGAAATCTATAGCTTCCTTCATGGGCTACCTGCTATAAGAAGTCTTTCCCGATCTTCTTAGTTGTTATTGATCTTTCCCCTTACAAATTATCCTGTCAACTGTTCTGTAAATATGTTTTGTTTTCAGAGAGGAAGGCAAGCAACTTGAGGTGAGAGAAATATCCACCTTTCTTTGGCTTTATTTCTCTAGCAACAAAGCTCTATTCCTCATTACATTCTTGAACCCCATGCTATTGGAGCACGAACTCTGTCTAGCTCTACATTTTTGAAAGGTCTAAAGTCTGGTCCTGACAAAAGGCAATCTGCTTTTCGAGGTCTGACCAAGCTAAATATAGACAGACTCGCCACCAGTACGGTGGACATTCAGTCATAGAAATCCATGAATCAAAGGAAAATGCAAAGCAGCCCTCCAAATTATTCAGCCCACCTTCCTTGCTGCACTGGAAGAGTAGTGGAAAGAAAGTCAGAGAGTGTTAAGAATCTTAACTGCTCTTTATTGTTGTTGTTATTGTTGGTCATTCATTTCTGTTTTGTCTGACTCTTCATGACCCCATCTGGGGTTTTCTTAGCAAAGAAAATGAAATGGTTTTCCCTTTCCTTCTCTAGCTCATTTTATAGATGAGGAAACTGAAGCAAATAGTGATTAAATGTCTTGTTCAGGGCCACACAGCTTGTAAGTGTCTGAGGCTGGATTTTTTAACTTAGGTCTTTCTGATTCCAAGTCTGGCACTCTATGAACTGCTCCACCTAGCTGTCCTGGTCCTTCAGACTGAAGACTATTCCCAGATGATCTGTAATCTTGATTGTTTAATGTAAGATCTTTATTGATTGTTAATTTTTATAACAACTTAAATTAATTCCAATTTAATAATCAATATGTTCTCTTTGGAAGGGCAACCAAAGGACTTAAGGGGGTCACATCCAAAGCTAAGAGGAAAATTTATTTCATGTTCTATTTGCTTATCTCATGGTTTTGATAAGTATTTGAAAAGCAAGACAGCTATGAAAATAATTTTCTTTTATACACCAACATTTGTAGCAGATGATGAAGAAGTAGAGGCATTCATTGAAGAGCTCAATAAGACATTCAAATTAATTGAACATCAGTCAATAAGCATTTATTAAATGCCAACTATGTACCAGGCACTGTGCTAATTGCTAGAGATACAAAAGACAGCTCTTGCACTTACGGAGTTTACAATTGAATGAGGCAAATAGCATGCAAATAACTATGCACAAAAAAGTTATATCCAAGAAAAAAGCAAATAATCAACTTAGAAAAGGTACCATATTTAAGAAAGATTGGAAAGTCTTCCTATAGAAGGTGAGATTTTGGCTGACACTTGAAGAAGTCTCAAAGAAGTCTTTGAGAAGCCAAGAGGTAGAGATGAAAAGGGCATTACAAACAGGGGGAACAACCAGAGAAAATGCCTTGAACCAAGAGTTGGAATGTCTTATTTGTACAATACCAAAGAGGCCAGTGTTACTGTATTAACTAGTATTTGAAGTGTGGAGAAGTATGAGATATAAGAAGAACTGAAGGGGAAGTCTATGCTCTTAAGGGCCTTAAATATTCAAGAGAAGATTTTGTTTCTGATAAGGAGCCACTGGAGTTAATTGAATAAGGGCTGGTGGTGTTGGTTAATATAGTCTTACCTGCACTTAAAAAAAATAAATTTGGTAGCTGAATAGAGGATGGGTTGGAATAGAGAGAGCCTTGGGGCAGGAACAATGACCAGAAGGTCATACTGTAGTAGGAGTGAGATGATGAAGGCCTGCACTGAAGTAGTCATAATATCAGAGGAAAGAGGGGACACATCTGAAAGATTGCAATGGTGGAATCAATAAGCCTTGGCAACAGATTTTATATAGGGTTAAGAGATAGTTAGGAGTGAAGGATGACACTTATCTTATGAGCTTGGGGAACTGAGAGGATGGTGCAGTCCTCAACAGTCATGGGAAATTTTGGAAGTGGGGGAAATATGAGTTCAGTTTGAGACATATTGAGTTTAAGATCTCTGGAGCATATCCAGTTGGAAGTATCTAATAAAAAGTTGGAGATATGAGACTGGAGGTTGGGAGAGAAGATAGGTATTAGGATAAATAGACTTTAGTATCATCATCATAGAGATGATAATTAAATGCATGGAAGTTGGCAAGATCAGCAAGTGAAATAATATGGAAGGAGAAAAAACAGGGCCAAGGACAGAGCCCTGAGAAATGGTCATGGTTAATAGGGATGACCTGGATGAAGATGCAGAAAAGGAGACTGAGGAGTGGACAGATAGTGGGAAGAGAGTTGAGAGACTATAGTGTCCTGAAAACTGAGAAAAAAAAAGAGAATATCAAGGAGAAGAGAGTGATTAATAGTGTCAAAGGCTGAAGAGCAATCAAGAAGAATCAGGATTAAGAAGAAAGCCATTATATTTAGCAATTAGAAAATAATTTATAACTTTGCAAACAGCAGATTCATTTGAATGATGAAGCTGAAGATAGATTGTAGAGAATTCAGAAGAGAGTGAGAGTAGAGGAAATGGAAGCACCTATTCTAGATGGCCTTCTGATTTAGCCACAACCAACAGAAGAGATGACTCTTCTGCATGACTGAATTCTGGATGACTGTTAGTGGGGATGGAAGGATCAAGTGATGCATTTTCCAGAATGGGGGAAGCATGGGCATGTGGGTAGGCAATAGGGAATAAACCAAGAACAAGGACAAGGCTGAAGATAATTTAGAGTGGGGATGAGAAATAAGGGAATATATTTGAGGAGATGGGATGGGTGAGGCCACTTATGCGGGTAGGGGGTTTGCCTTGGCAAGGTGTAAAGTCACTTTTTTATGTGAAAGAGAAGATAACAATAGAAATGATGAGCAGGAAAAAGGGAGCAATTGGCTAATAGCCTCAATTTTTTCAGTAAAATAAGAGACAAAATTCTCAGCAGAGAGGGTAGAGGGAGGGGACAAATGAAAGCTTTGAGGATGAGTGAGAAGGTTTGGAAGAACTGCTTAAGAAAATAGAAGATCAGCTCCAGACCAAGGCCGAAGCGGCTGGCCGGGAAATCCACGTGGGAGACTGGCTGGGAGAAAGCTGGGCGCCCGAAACTGGCGGAGATCCCCAGGACTCCTGTTGGACGGCAGTCTGTGGGAGCGACGAGAGGCAGCGCAACACCACCGGCCGTGAAAACACCCACTCCTGATGCTTGAAAACCCAGGAACTCGGCTTCTTGAACTTCCAGAAGACTCAATGGCCAGGTAAACGGCTCTAATCCCTCCCCCCCTCACCCAGAGAATCCCTCGGGAAAAAAAAAAAAAAAGAACCCTGGAACTGAGCAGAAAGTAGTGGGGCTTCAGTGGTTAAATAGCAGAAGTTCATTAGTCCCATGGGGCAGAGTGGGCAGGGGTCAATGCCAGGAGCCCAGACGTAACCTTGCTCCCCCAGGGGAAGTGCCAGACATCAGCTCAAACAACAAACAGCTGAGACCATTGCTGAAAAGCAAGTGCTGGAGAGCACCCACAGGGAGTGGGATGCCAGGGAGCCAGACCCCTCCCCCACACCTCAGGAAACTGAAGGTTATAATTCTAGACTCACAACCCCCAGAATAAGAAAGCTGGGACAGAAAGCCCTGAGACCTACAGATACAAACTCGTTGTAAAGCCAGCAAAAGGCAAACCAACATGAAGAAGAACACAAAAAAACCGAGGACAATAGATTCTTTTTATGGAGAGAGGCAGGATCAAAATATCAACATAGAAGAGGATAGCAATGACACGGTAGATACATCAGATACCTCAAAAGCTAATATGAACTGGTCTCCAGCCCAAAAAGCACTGCTGGAAGAGCTAAAGGAGGATTTTAAAAACCAAATTAGGGAGCTAAAAGAAAATATGGAAAAAATGGAAAAAAGGGAGAAAAAATCCACTGACGAAATCAAGTCCCTAAAGAATAAGATTGGCGAAATGGCTACAGAGATTCAGAATCTAGAGAGAGAAAAGGACACCCTGAGAGGCGAAATCAACCAATTGAAAATGGAGGCTCAAAAGCAAAATGTAAACACTAACTCATTCAAAATTAGACTTGAGCAAGTGGAAGCTAATGAATCTATGAGGCATCATGAAGTAATAAAACAAAACGTAAAGAATGAAAAAATAGAAAAAAATGTGAAATATCTGATTGGCAAAACAACTGACCTGGAAAATAGATCCAGGAGAGACAATTTGAGAGTTATTGGTCTACGGGAAATCCACGATGAAAAAAGGAGCCTTGACAGTATCTTCGAAGAAATTATCAAAGACAACTGCCCAGAGGTCCTAGAACCAGAGGGCAAAATAGCCATTGAAAGAACTCACCGATCACCCCCTGAAAGAGATCCAAAACTGAAAACACTAAGAAATATTATAGCCAAATTTCAGAGCTATAAACTCAAGGAGAAAATACTGCAAGCAGCCAAAAAGAAGCAATTCAAATATCGTGGAACTACAGTCAGGATCACGCAGGATCTCTCAGCTTCCACATTAAAAGACAGGAGAAATTGGAATATGATATTCAGAAGGGCAAAGGAGCTGGGACTACAACCAAGGATCAACTACCCAGCAAAACTAAGCATAATTTTCCAGGCAAGGCGATGGACATTCAATGAAATAAGGGAATTCCAGACCTTCCTGATGAAAAGGCCAGAACTCAATGGAAAATTTGATCTCCAAATACAAAACTCAAGAGAGACATAAAAGGGTAACCAGGGGGAAAAACCCCACAAACCTTATTAACCAATAAGGGCAGGTTGTTTACATCTTTATGTGGGATTATATCATCTTATGTATGCTTTTTATGTATGTGTATATATATATATATATACATATATATATATATATATATATATATATATATATGTATATACATATACATATATAAGTCATTCTTGTGAATGGTACAGCTATTATGACAAATGAAAGGGATATACATAGGTTATGAATGCCTGTATAAATTAACTGATGTAAAGATATAAAATATAAATAAGAGATATAAAGGTAGGGCTATGAGGGAAGTGGTAAGGAGGTAGTAGAAAAGGGTAAATTACACCAAAGGAAGTGGCACAAAAACATATTATAGCAGAGGGAAAGAAGGGAGGGAGAAGAGCAGTATTTGAGCTTTACTGTCATCTGATCTAGTTCAAGAAGGGAATAACATACTCTGATAAGTTTAGAAATCTAACTTGTCCTACGGGAAGTGGGAGGGTAAGGGGGGAAAAAGGGAGGTGGGTGGGCAGAAGGAAGAGGAGAAGTAGCAAGTGGGTAACGGTAAGATAAGGGAGGGGAAGAAAGAGGGAGGGTTAACTGAGGAAAGCGGCGGTCAAAAGCAAAACTTTGTTGAGGAGGAGATGGGGAAAGGGAGAAATAAAAGCATAAACAGGGGGAATTAGGATGAAGAAAAAGACACAGATAGAAATCATAATCCTGAATGTGCAGGGGATGAGCATTCTCACAAAACAGAAGCAGATAGCAGAATGGATTAAAAACCATAATCCTACAATATGCTGTTTACAAGAAACGCATCTGAAACAGGGGGATACACATAGGGTTAAGGTAAAAGGCTGGAGTAAAATATATTGTGCCTTAGCTAAAGTAAAAAAAGCAGGTGTAGCAATCCTAATCTCAGACAAAGCAAAAGTAAAGATAGATCTAATTAAAAGAGATAAGGAAGGACATTATATCCTGCTAAAAGGCACCATAAACAATGAAGCAATATCATTGCTTAACATATACGCACCAAGTGGTAAGGCATACAAATTCTTAGAGGAGAGGTTAAGGGAGTTACAGGAAGAAATGGACAGCAAAACTATAATATTGGGAGACCTCAACCTCCCCCTTTCTGAACTTCATAAATCTAACCTCAAAATAAATAAGAAAAAAGTTAAGGAGGTAAACAGAATTTTAGAAAAGGCACATATGATAGACCTCTGGAGAAAACTGAATGGGGATAAAAA
The DNA here is from genome assembly GCF_011100635.1 of Trichosurus vulpecula. Taxonomy (NCBI): domain Eukaryota; kingdom Metazoa; phylum Chordata; class Mammalia; order Diprotodontia; family Phalangeridae; genus Trichosurus; species Trichosurus vulpecula. The sequence goes on from NC_050575.1 coordinate 193,898,333, forward strand.
GGAATATACTTTCTTCTCAAAAGTACATGGCACATACTCAAAAATTGACCATGTACTAGGGCATAAAAACCTCACAATCCAGTGCAGAAAAGCAGAAGTAGTCAATGCATCCTTTTCAGATCATGATGCAATAAGAATCATTTTTAATAAAGTACCATGGAAAAATAAGCTAAAAACTAATTGGAAACTAAATAATTTAATTCTAAAGAGTGAGTGGGCCAAAGAACAAATCAGAGAAACAATTAATAATTTCATTCAAGAGAATGACAATAATGAAACAACATACCAAAACTTATGGGATGCAGCAAAAGCAGTTCTTAGGGGAAGTTTTATATCCCTAAATGCCTACATGAATAAAATAGGGAAAGAGGAGATCAATGATCTGGGCATACAGCTGAAAAAGCTAGAAAAAGAGCAAATTGAAAACCCAAATTAAATACCAAATTAGAAATACTGAAAATCAAAGGAGAGATTAATAAAATTGAAACCAAGAAAACTATTGAATTAATAAATAAAACAAAGAGCTGGTTTTATGAAAAAAAACAATAAAATTGACAAACCTTTGGACAATTTGATTAAAAAAAAGAAAGAAGAAAATCAAATTACCAGTATCAAAAATGAAAAGGTTCAGGTCACCTCTAATGAAGAGGAAATCAAAACAATAATTAGGAATTATTTTGCCCAACTGTATGCCCATAAATTTGACAACCTTAGAGATATGGATGAATATCTACAAAAACATAAACTGCCCAGACTAACAGAGAAGGAAGTGAAATTTCTTAATGACCCCATATCAGAAAAAGAAATTGAGCAGGCCATCAATGAACTCCCTAGGAAAAAATCTCCAGGGCCAGATGGTTTTACATGTGAATTCTATCAAACATTTAAAGAACAACTAATTCCAATACTTTGTAGACTATTTGGGAAAATAGGTGAAGAAGGAGTCCTACCAAATTCTTTTTATGACACAAATATGGTACTAATACCCAAACCAGGTAGAGTTAAAACAGAGAAAGAAAATTATAGACCAATTTCCCTAATGAATATTGATGCAAAAATTTTAAATAAAATATTAGCAAAAAGATTGCAGCAACTCATTACGAGAATAATACACTATGACCAGGTAGGATTTATTCCAGGAATGCAAGTCTGGTTCAATATTAGGAAAACCATTAGCATAATTGACCATATCAACAACAAAACTAGCAGAAACCATATGATCATCTCAATAGACGCAGGAAAAGCCTTTGACAAAGTACAACACCCATTCCTATTAAAAACACTAGAAAGCATAGGAATAAGTGGAACCTTCCTCAAAATTATAAATAGCATCTACCTAAAACCATCAACAAGCATTATTTGTAATGGGGATAAACTAGATGCATTCCCAGTAAGATCAGGGGTGAAACAAGGATGTCCATTATCACCCCTATTATTCAATTTGGTACTAGAAACATTAGCTGTAGCAATAAGAGAAGAAAAAGAAATTGAAGGAATTAGATGCAGATGATATGATGATTTATCTAGAGAATCCTATAGAATCAAGTAAAAAACTACTTGAAATAATAAACAACTTTAGCAAAGTTGCAGGATATAAAATAAACCCACATAAATCCTCAGCATTCCTATACATTACTGACAAAGCCCAACAGCAAGAGATAGAAAGAGAAATTCCATTCAAAGTTACTGAAGGCACTATAAAATATTTGGGAGTCTATTTGCCAAGACAAACCCAGGGCCTATATGAACATAACTATGAAACACTTTTCACGCTAATACAATCAGATCTAAATAAATGGAGAAATATCAGTTGCTCATGGTTAGGCCGAGCTAATATAATAAAAATGACAATTCTACCTAAATTAATCTATCTATTCAGTGCCATACCAATCGAACTACCAAAAAATTTTTTTACTGAGCTGGACAAAATAATAACAAAATTCACTTGGAAAAACAAGAGGTCTAGAGTATCTAGGATATTAATGAAAAGACATGCTAGAGATGGTGGCTTAGCCACACCAGATATTAAACTGTACTACACAGCAGCAGTCATCAAAACTGCCTGGTACTGGTTAAGAAACAGGGGTGTGGATCAGTGGAATAGGATAGGTACACAAGTAGGTGAAATCAACAAGTTTAGCAATCTACTCTTTGATAAACCCAAAGAGGCCAGTTCCTGGGCTAATAATTCACTATTTCACAAAAACTGTTGGGAAAATTGGAAAATGGTAGGGGAAAAACTGGGCATAGACCAATATCTTGCACCATATACCAAAATAAAGTCAAAATGGGTTCATGATTTAGGAGTAAAAGTTGATACTCTAAGTAATTTGGGAAAGCAAGGAATAGTTTACTTATCAGATTTGTGGAAAAGTAAAGAATTCATGACCCAACAAGAGATAGAGAGCATTACAAAATGCAAAATGGATAATTTTGATTATGTCAAATTGAAATGTTTTTGTACAAAAAAGGCCAATGCAACAAGAATTAGGAGGGAAGCAGAAAATTGGGAGAAAATCTTTGTAACTAGTATCTCTGATAAAGGCCTCATCTCTAAAATATACAGGGAGCTGAGCCAAATATATAGGAATAGAAGCCATTCCCCAATTGAGAAATGGTCAAAGGATATGAACAGGCAGTTTTCAGAAGAAGAAATTAAAGCTATCTACAGGCATATGGAAAAATGCTCTGGATCGCTGCTGATTAGAGAAATGCAAATCAAAACAACTCTTAGATACCACATCTCTCCTGTCAGATTGGCTAAAATAACAAATCAGGAGAATGATAAATGCTGGAAAGGATGTGGGGAAATTGGAACATTGTTACATTGCTGGTGGAGTTGTGAGCTGATCCAGCCATTTTGGAGGGCAGTTTGAAACTATGCCCAAAGGGCTATAGAAATGTTCATACCCTTTGACCCAGCAATACCACTTCTAGGGTTGTATCCCAAAGAAATCACGCAAGCAGGAAAAGGACCCATATGTACAAGAATATTTATAGCAGCTCTCTTTGTGGTAGCCAAGAATTGGAAATCAAAGGGATGCCCATCAATTGGGGAATGGCTGAACAAGCTGTGGTATATGAAGGTGATGGAATACTATTGTGCCATAAGAAATGGGGATGACGCAGACTTCATAACAACCTGGAGAAACCTACACGACATAATGCTGAGTGAGCGGAGCAGAGCCAGGAGAACGTTGTGCACAGCCACAGATATATGGATTCCGTGAGGACCAACCCTGACAAACTGCGCTTTTCTCAGCAACCTAAGGGGCAAGGACAACTCCAGGGGACTCATGATGGAGAATGCTATCTTCATCGAGACAAAGAACTGCGAAGTTTGAATACAGACTGAGGCACACTACATGCTCGCCTTTTCTGCTTCTCTTTTGTTTTTGTTTTTGGGGTTTTTTTTTTTTGGTTCTATTTCTTCCTTCCCATGATTCATTCCATTGGTCAAAATTCTTCTCCACGACTTGACTAGTGCATAAATTAATTCAATACGAAGTTATACATGACAGTTATATGAGACTTCATGCCGTCTTGGGAAGAGAGGGGGGAGGGAGGGGAGAAAAACTGGAACTCAAAACTATGTAGAACCGTGTGTGGTAAACTAAAAATAAATAAAGAAATTTATTAAAAAAAATTAAAAAAAAAAGAAAATAGAAGATCGAGTTGATTAAGATGATGTTGAAAATTTGTCTAGCAGAAATGATGGGCAAGCTGAAGTTATATAACATAAAGTTTTAGTGGATCTACTTAGAATGATCATGAGACTTTCTCTACTGTTGATCAGTATTATGTGTGTGGGAGTGAAGGCAAGTATAGAGAGATCCAAGTATATGTGAACATAAACTTAGATACTTGCCTTATTGAAAAAGTAGAAACCTGGAAAGGTGGTATGAATCATAATTGAAAATATGGATCAGTAGTAAGGAGTGAAAGATATTAAAGCTATGTATGCTACAGAGAAACTTCATTCTTATATATGAGGAATTCATTTTCCAAGAAAAGAATCGATAGGTGATTGACCTTGTGAGCTTCAAATAACAGCATGCACACAAGCACACACACGCACACACACACACATAGACATATAGACATGTACACAAAAACATAATAAATTTTATTTTAAGAGATTGGAAATATCTCGATACTGACATTGGAGTCATTTCTGGATTATCTGTCTGTCTACAATTAGATCACCAATTTATTGGAGCAGAGATGAATATTCATAAAACTAACAGAAAATTTTAAATGAGAGGAAGATATGAAACACAATTGAAATGACTCAATCGTGACTTATTCTAGGTAGTTATTGATGATAAAAATAGGATTTAGGTAGAAAAAAGGACACCAGCACAGACAATAGTATTTCAATATAAAATTTTAACAGATGCATATTGGTTGTCATAAAATGAAGTACAAAGGAGCCTAAAAAGGGGCTAGTCAGCAAACACTTCATTTACTTGCCAAACGGAGAGATATGGAAGCCAAAGGCAATATTGATTTAAAATATAAACATGTTTATGCAGTTTTCTAAAGGATGGTGGAACATTATAAGCAATGTTGTCTCATAAAACTTGAAGAAGCATGGTTTGATCCTCAGAAAGGAAGCTTAATAAAAGATCCTACTTAGCAGTCATCCTGAGGGCATTTAAACATGAAAAAAGGATGAGAAACAGACAAAAAATGAAAAAAAAAAGATTTACAAAGATTTTTATAACAAACCTTTTTTGCACCAACAAATGTATTACAGATACAACAATACTGTATAAATACAACACCTAGGGATTCTAATATTATAACTGCTTCTAGAGGACATTGTAACAGCATCAAAGAAAACAAAGATGTTGAAAAGTCACCAATTTCTACCAAATATATACAGTGCAGACCTATTCTTGAAGCAGCACAATTTTCAGGCTGTTTAGAATTGAGTGACAAGGGATTTGAAGGAAAGGAAGTTATAAAAACAATCTTCAACCTCATTAATAGTGAAAAAAGAGTGCATATGAGAACATCAAACAATTGACAATATTTGCTAAGCACTTACTGGGTGTCAAATACTGTGCCAAGTACTGGGTATACCAAGGAAATGAAAAAAAAATGGTCTGTGCCCTCAAGGATCTCACCTTTTAATAGGGGAAATATTTATAAGCAGCTTCATATTACTACATACAGAATAAATAGAAAGTAAACTTAGATGGAAGAGCATTAGCAGCTAGAAACCAAGAAAGATCTTTTTCTAGAAGATGATATTTAAGCTGAGTCTTTAATGGAGCCAGGAATTCTAAGAGGCAGAGGTGAGAAGGGGAAAATTCTGGAAATGGGGAGGGGTAACCACTGAAAATGCCAGTGCAATTCTTAGAGATGGAGTGACATGTGTGAGGAATAGATAAATAGGGTTGGATTGTAGCACATATAGAGGGGAATAATGTGGGAAAAGGTGGGTTTGAGAGCTTTAAATGTAAAGTATTTATATACACACATGATTGGGGCCCTAAATTGAACTGGAGGTAGAAAATGGGCTACAATATCTTGGGTATTACAAGCCTCATTTAATGAGTCCATGTTTCTCCCTAAAACAAAGGCCCAACTTTTCAATGCCAATATTACACCAATAACTCAATCAACTAGCATTTATTAAATGCCTGCTAGGTTCCAGTTCCCATGCTAGGTGTTAAAGATAAGAGGAAGTAAAAATAAAAACAAACAAGAAAATGAAACCCCTATTCCAAAGGCACTCAAAGTCTAATGATGGAAACAACACCAGAACAACTATGTACGAACAAGACGTAGACAGGATAAATGGTGTTAGTTTTATAGGGAAGGCACTAAGAAAAAAGGAGGAATGAGAAGGCCTTTGCACAGAAGTGGGATTTTAACTGAGATGTGAAGGAAGTCTTTGAAGCCAGGAGACAGAGATGAGGAGGAAGAGCAATCCAGGCATTAAGGACAGACAGTAAAAATGTTCAGTTAGGTGATGGGATGTCTTTTGTTATGGACATTAAGGAGGCCAATGTCACTGGAGAGCAGAGTATATTGAAGAGGATAAAAAGGATTAAGAAGCCTAGAAAGGCATTAAGGGGCCAGGTTATGAAGGGATTTAAGAGCCAAACAGGGGTTTTATATTTTATTGTGGAGGTGACAGGGAGCCACTGGAGTTTACTGAATGGGTTGTTTGTGTGTATGGCATGGTCAGATCTGTGTTTAGAAAGACCAGTGTAACAGCTTAGTAAAAAAATGGACTGAAGTGGGGTAAGAATTGAGAATTGAGGTAGGTAGACCAACCAGAAAGCTACCCTAACAGCCCAGGAGTTAGGTGACAAGGACCTGCACCAGGGTGGTAGCAGTGCCTGACAAAAGGGTTTTTTAAGAGATTTTTGAATGCAGAGATAATAAGCTTTGACCGCTGATGGAATATGAAGGTAGGGATGAGAGAATGTTGAGTCAAAGAATATTCCTAGGTTGCAAGCCTGGGTGACTGGGAAGATGGCACCCTTGACAATAATAGGGATTTGGGGAACAAGAGAGGGTTTTAGGGGAAAAAGATAATGAATACAGTTTTGGACATAATGAGTTTAAGAAGTCTACATGCAGTTGGAGTTACAAGGATAGAAACTGAGAGAGAGGTCAGGATTAGATGAATAGATCTTAGAGTCATCTTCCTAGAGATGAAAAATATAACCATGGGAGCTGATAAAATTATGAAATAGAAAAAATGTAGAGGGGGAAGAGAAAAGATACTCAGACAGAACCTTCAGGAATATTCATGGTTATCTGGTATAACCTAAAAGAAGATCCAGCAATGGAGACTGAGGAACAGTCATAAAGGAAGGAGAAGAATGAGAAAGAATAGTCACAAAAACCTAGGAAAGAGAGAATATCTAGAAAAAAATGTCAACAATGTCAAAGGCCTAACAGAGTTTAAGAAGAATGAAGCCTGAGAAAGAGCCATTAGATTTGGCAGTTGAGAGAACATTCAAAACTTTGGAGAGAATTTTGGAGAGTTGAATGACCAAGTGGGAAGCCAGTTTGAATAGAGTTTAAGAACAAGTAAAGAGAAAAGAATTAGAGGCCAAAAGTATAGACAACTTTCTCAAGCACTATAGCCAAAAAGTGGAGGAGAGGTATTGGACTCTAACTCCGTAGGAATGGTCAGGTCAAGTAAAGGGTTTTGTTTTGTTTTGTTGTTGTTTTTAGGATGAGGAAAACATGAAGCTGTTTTAGACAGCAGGGAAACAGGCATTATATAGGAAAAGACTGAACATTAAAGAAAATTTGGGGATGATAGGAGAGGCAATCTGCTGCATTAGAATCAAGCACACTTACATAGGATTAGGTCTTGGCAAGGGGAAGGACTACCTCTTCGTGTAAGACAAGGGTAAAGCAGGAAATGACTGGGGAAGATATATTAATAAAGATAAGAAAAGTGGAAAAATGGAGTTCTTTGCATATGGCCTCTCTTTTTGGGGGTGTGGAGGTTTACGGCTGAGAGGGTAGTGTGAAAGAACATTGTAGAAGGCTTGAGGAGAAATAAAAATGTTTGCAGTAGCCGCTGTTGTGACTGGGATGGCAAACTGATTAGTGTAATATGGCCTTGCTGCAGAAATAGTCCCATTGTGATTATGCAACAAAATTTTAATTCACCCAGTTCACACAGTTTTGTGATTTTATCCAGCTTTGTTCAGCAACAGATGAAAAAGGAACTAAGTCTGTAGATGGTGAGAATTATCCAAGGCTGGAGTTTGGTTAGATATGACTAGTAAAAGGATAAGGAGGCAAGGCATTTGAGAACATAGTAAAGTACTAAGTTGATTGGCTTGACCAACACTTGAGATAAGTAGGGTAAGAGAGTGCATAATCTGTGTATGTATGAAGGCCAAGGAAAGAGCTAGGGTGGAAGGATCAGGGGTCACAGGAGCATGAGACACAGGATACAGGGGCAAAATGAAATGATTAAAGATTATAATCAGATAAATGAAATGGGAAGTTCATAAATATTGAAGTAGTCTTGTGGGTGATGGCAAGATGAACAGTATGACTATCCCATGTATGGGATTATATAAATGGAGTAAAAGAATAGGTCATGGGAAGTGACTAATCTGAAGAACTGGGAAATTAGAGTGTTTAAGGGCATATCTATCTATAACTATCTACATATATATATGCATATATATATATGTGTGTGTGTGTATATATATGTATGTGTGTGTATATATATATATGTATATATATATATATATATATATTTATATATATATATGTATATATATATATATATATATATATATATATATATATATATATATAATCTCAAAGTCCTCTAGATTGAGGGAAGAAATTGTGATGGAGAGAATAACTATAAGCCAGGTATTGGATTATTTGAGATTTGAGGAAGCTATCCAAGATGTCGGCCCACAACAGCCCTGAGGAAGTTGTGTTGTTTTCTGTGACCTACACAGCTTGGAAGGATTTCAAGCTTCTCCTAACAGACTTATTTGGCAAATCACTGAAACAGCATACCTGGAACCATATTGATCTGCTCATTATCAATGTGCTGCATCTCGTTGCCTCCAATGGTATATCTTAACAATGATACATCCTGAGATCAAATATCAGAGTATTATCAAAATAATCTATATTCATCCTTCACTTAAGGTTAAAGCCATCTGTGTGGCACAACAACATTAGCTCAAAGGATTCTAGGGTTGTAAAGATGCTTAAACCACATCTAGTCCAACCCCCTTATTTCATAGGTGAGGAAACTCAGATTTTGGAATAGAAAGAGATTCGTCCAGGGTTATTTATCTTCTAGATTTGGCCTTATTGATCATCTGGTGACATACGAGAAAAAGAATCATTTGTGTGACACTGAGCAAGTCACTTAAGCTCTCTGTGCTTCAGTTTCCTTACCTGAACAATAACAATAACTATGTTTGTACTATTCATGTCACAGAGTTATTAGGAGGAAAGCACTTTGTAAAACTCAAAGTATTATAGAAACAGGAGCTATTAACATGTTCTACTCTAACCTTCACCCTCCACACACAACAGGCCATCGAAGCTCCTAAGTTTGTATAGGTAATTTGTATTGGAGCAAGGAACTAAATTAATGTTCTCTGAATCTAGCACTGTCTCTACCACACCATGCTAGGGTCATTGAAAATAATGACAAAAACAGCAACATTAACAATGTTTCACATTAATATAGTCACAACAAAATTATGCATTACATAGTAAAAGTATTCTTTGTCTTTTTTCTTATCCTTTTTATCTTCTTTCTCTATCCTCCTCCTCTTCATGTTTTTCTTCTCCTTTTCATGTTCTTCTCATCTTCTTTTTCTCTTCCTCCTCCTCACTTTCCTCTTTCTCTTCTTTTTCCTCCTCCTCCATGTCTCCTCCTCCTCTTTTCCCCCCTCTTTTTCCTTTTCTTCCTCTTTCTCATTGTTGTTGTTATTGGTGGTGTTGTTGTTCTTCTTCATCTTCTTCTTCTCCTTCTTCTGCAGAAGAGGAAATGTAGGTTCAGAGGGTTAATATGACATGTTCAAGTTAGGATCAGAGGCTAAACTCAAACCTAGCACTGTATTATAAAGATTCTCTAAGGCTCCTTTCAGTTTAAATCTTATGTTCACTAAACCTCTATTTGGAAGTCTTGCTTGCTCATTCAATTCAATAAATATTTTTATTGTAATTTTTTATTATATTGGCTTGCCCTACACATGAGCAATTGACTTTTTTCTAATTGTTTAGTTCTGACTTTATTTATGTGAAAAGTTCAACAAATGTTTTTAAAGCATTAAAGCACTGTATTAGATATTGGGTATAAAATTATTAAAATAAAACAATGTAGTCCTTGCTTTCAACAAGCTTCCAGTCTACTAGGAGCAATATAGCTTGTGCACAAATAAATATAATAAAAATTCAGGTATGACGGGAAAAGTTATTCACAGTGCGCTAAGAATACTTGAGGAAAGTGAGAACATTTTTATGTGGCACCATCAGAAAAGGATTCCTGGAGGAATTGACTTCACTGATAAAAAGACCTGTTTGAACTTGTGTTTCAACATCACATATTTTGAGGTCCTCAAGTCACCTACCTCTATGATAACGAATGACAGGAATTTGAACCCTACAAAATCATATCGCACTTGTTCATAGACAAATTCTTACAGAACGAATAAAAAATATCTGACCTCTATTTCTATGTCAATGCCCTCTTCTAATTCTCCTCCTATCTGTCTGACTGTTCCTTCTTATCTTCTTTTCATTTTTATCATGCATTCTCTGCTTTGTTTGTGTTAGTATTGTACAGGGATCTGGGATCCTCTTTGCATCTCTCTCTATAATCTATTTCTAGTTAGGCTTTCTTAATATTTTGTTGGCAGGTGCTCCATAAGGATGAACTTGGCCTTTTCACTTTCTACTTTGTTACATGGAACAAACTATATGGTTTATGATATATAAAGGTTTACAAAGTTTTATAAAGCATTGTCCCAGTGCTTTCATTGGTTTGAGGAACTCCCAGGTGAGAAAATTTTTTCTATAAACACAGGTTGGCATCTTCTTTGCAAATTAGAGCCTTAGAGAGTTGTTTGAAGCACTGAAAGGTTAAGTAACTCTTCTAGACTCACAGTCAACATATATTAGAGGCAAGGCTTGAACTCAGATCTTCCTGGCTTCTAGTATGCTGATTTAAAGAAAAAAAAATATCACTTTGCAAATTTCAAAGTACAATACAAATATCAGTAGTAACTCTTATTTCATAAGTAAAGATTTTTAAGTCACTTCCTGTTCTCATTGTAGCAACAAGCTAGTGAAAATTCTTGCCTTTGTGAACCTTTTATAGTAAGCTTCATAGGTTTATTCATTTGACTTCTATGAAATTCAACATTCAGAGACACTTTTCAGCAAAGGGCAAACAATTCCTCACCCACTCATACACGTGCCTACATATAATACCTGCCAAATTTAATACACTAAAAATCAAAGAATTGTTGGTAGGAAATTACTAGTGCCCAGTTTAAATGAGCCACGGTAAAAACAAGTTTTGAGCCAGACCAATGTAATATAAAGAAACAAGGCTGTATAAGGTAAACCAGAATGCTAGATAGGTTGCTGAAAATGAATTTCAAAGGCAAGTCAGCCAAGCATTAAAGGTTTAGAAGACAGAAAATCTTTTAAATGAAAGTCAATAGGCCTTAGTGTTGGCAAATGACTAACAACAATGAGAAAATGTCTTCAAAACTTGGACAGCGGGTAGAAATTCAAACCAATAGCCATACTCAATAAGTTGTATGGAACAAAGAAGTCCCCTCACAAACCCTAAAAACACAGTCATTTAACTTAGAGATTCAAGCATTCCGGGCACCACAGAATGGGCGGAGTAGGAAAGGGTGTCAAGGTTTCTAGTCTAAACTGTCTGTGACCAAAAAAAAAATCCCTTCTACATGGCAGCAAGCTCAAAAAAAAGAGGTCATCCACCCTTCTCTTGAAGACTTTTAAGAAGGAAGAACCCAGTACTTGCTGACATTCTTCCATTATGCAAACTCCATTCTCCATTCCCCACTGGAGCTTCCTTATTCCCATCCATTTCAACACAGTATCTCCCACCCGATATCCCTCTCTAAATCTGCCTACCCTTTTTCCTGTGCTCTCTGGAATCTCTTTTCCATAGATAAGATAGTTTTTTTTTTCATTTTTAATGAAAACTTGCTTTTCATTTTAAAATCCTGAGGTCTAAGTAAACTTAATGCATTCCCTCCTGCCTCCAGCCCCTTTAATTGGACCCTAAATCTGTCCTTTTGCCTCTTTGTTTCTAATTCTGCCCTTTGAGGACAGTCTTGAAAGCCCTTTAAGTATGTGAAAATAACTATCATATCTCTTTCAAGTCTTCTCTTCTTCCTGTAACACCCACATTTCCTTTCACTGGTTGTTATATGATATGGTTTTGTGATCCTTTACTATTTTGTTTGCCTCTCCTGGATGTGCTCTAGCTTGTCAACCTTTGTAAAAAGTGGTGCTCAAAACTGAAAATAATATTCTAGATGAGGTCTGACAAAAGTAGAGAAGTGGTCAGAAGTAAAACAAACTTTTAAGGATGGATAGGATTAAAAAGAGGGAGAAGGATAAACAGAAGAAAATGGAATAGAGAGAAATATACATTAATTATAACCATGAATCTGAATGGGATGAGCTTACCCTAAAATTGGAAGTGGATATCAGGATAAATTAGAAACTAGGATCTAACCATATATTGTTTAAAAGAAGCACACTTGAAACAGAAAGACACATACAGAGACTATAAATAAGGGGTCAGAATAAATTCTATATATGCTTCAGTGGAAATAAAAAGTCAAAACTGAGTCAAACTTATTAAAAAATAAGAGCCATTCCCTAATTAATAATCAGAAGATATCAACAGTTTTCAGAAGAAGAAATCAAATTATCTAGTCATATAAAATGCTTTAAATCACTAATTATTAAACAAATACAAACTAAAACAACTCTAAGGTACCACCTCACACCTATTAGAAATGACAACTGCTAGAGGGAATTAGGGGAAATATGTACACTAATAAATGTTGGTGGAGATGTGAACTGGTCCAACTATGCTGAAAATTCATTTGAAACTATACCCAAAGGACTTTAAAACTGTACCTATTCTTTGAGCTTGCAATACCATTACTGAGTCTGTAACTCAAAGAGATCAATGAAAAATGAAAAAAAGAAAACCTTGTCTACAAAAATATTTATGGCAGCTTTTTTGTGGTGTCAAAGACTTGAAAACTGAGGAGAAGCCAATCAATTGTGGAATGGCTAAACAAGATATGATATACGATTGTGATGGAATAGTATTTTATTATAAGAAATGATGAGGGGGGTAGTTTCAGACAAACATGGAAATACTCATGAACTGACTCAAAAAGAAAGGAGCAGAAATAGGTGATCATTGTGTATAATAATAGCAACATTGTAATGATGATCAATGGTGAACAACTTAGCTGCTCTAATCAATACAATGATCCAAGACATATACAAAGGACCCGTGATGAAAAAAAAAATTCTCTCTATCTCCAGAGTGGGAATTGATAAAATCTGAGTACAAATTGAAATGTAATTTTTCACTTTTTAAATTTTTTCTTGCTGTATTGTGGTATGGCTAATATGGAAATTTGCATGATTCCACATGTATCATTGATATCATAATGCTTTCCTTTTCAGTAGGTAGAACAGTGGTAGGAAAGGAAAAGAGAATTTGCAACTCAAAATTTAAAAAAAAATGAATGTTATAAATAAATAATTTTTAATGTCATTCAAACTTGGTATAAAAGAAGAAAGGGTTAAAGAAAGGCTTCCTCCTCAACTCCATTGCAGAAGTGGGGGATTATGCCTCTGGAACATACATAAAATCTCAGATATTTTCCTCAATGTATTAGTGAACCTTGCTGAACATTTTCCCATCTTTTTCTATTCTTTATTACGGGGAAATACTCCGTGTAAAAATGGAAGAGGAGCAATCAATTGGAAAAAGTATGTGAGGTAAAAACCAAATATATTATCATTTTATTGAAGGGGTCAGTTAAATGATCTCTGAGGTTGTATCCTATCCTAACATTTTATTGCCCAAAAAGAGTAGATATCAATCCAGGATCTATAAAAGTTTTCTGAAAATCTGTAAGTCAAGATGCAATTTCATAAATAAATATAACTTCTGAAACCTATATAAATGTTCATATTCATACAAAAATAGTGGTGCTATTTTTTCAATATTTGTAGATGCTCTTTTAACTAAAAATACAGATGCATTTAAAAATGGGAAAAAATTACCATGCAGATTTTTCCCTCTCTAATTGTTTGATGAATGTTTGTTGAATTCAATTCAATTCAACCACAGTTGGCAGTCTACCCCAGTTCCTGCTAGAGGACAATGAATCATTTGGCTCAGTCTTATGATGCACTGTTTCATGATAATTATGGTTAAGCATATTATTGGCCATCACCCAACTTTCAACCTGATGATATACTGTCCTGGCTGTGAACAGAAGCTGCTAAATATTCAAGGTGGCACCCAGGGGCCAGATTTTCTGGTTCCATTCATATGAATGGAAAATGCACATTGTGATCAGTGCAAGATAATTTGAAAAAAAATGTTGGAAGTGGATGACATATGAGCACATATATGCCATGGAAAACAGATGTAGTTGTCTAGAGTTTGCTTCCAACCTGGAGAGCATCATGAGAACACCTGGTGATGAACAAACTGGCCTATTTCAGAATGGGAGTCACAATTTAAAATAATCATTTGGACTTCTCTTCAAGGAAAAGAACAGCTGAATTGTTTGGTGACCACATCCTCAATAAAGTACCCTAATTTACTCAAATCTAGGCCAAATGGGATGCCTGCAACTGTAGTGGGGACACAAATTAAGAATTTAGTGAATACCACTTAACCTGTTTATTATTTCCATTCAGTACTGTCATGAATCCAGTATTCCATCAATGTGGGCGTTGTTTCCACTAGTGCTGACACTAACCCAACCATATCTTCATAGCCTTTGTAATTCATACTATTTTATTCTATATGCACTCACAGAATTACTATCAAATGGACTATAAAGCTTATGGGTTTCAGGATATTTCATGGTTAAAACTTGAGTTGTCCATGTGTTGTCCCTCTATTGGATTGTATGTTAGACACAACACCTTTTTAAGTTATAAATGTCTTTTTTATCACTTTTGTTGACAATTATAATGTTTTTGATAATAGGCTATAGCTGTTTCATACACCTAGACATGCCTTGATCTTTATATCTATATCTATATATCTATGTATCTATATCTATATCTATACATACATATACATATACACACACACACACACACACACACACATATATATATATATATATATAAAATCCTTGATCTTTAGGTCACCTAAAACAACAATTATGTTGATAGCATGGAGTTCCATGATTCAAAATCATAAAAACAACACTGTGAGAATAATTATTTTATTAGTAGTAGTAATACTAATAACAATAACAACAACAAGCATAATATAAAAGTTTATAGCACAGAGCAGCCTAACATCAGATGAAATAACTCCACTATTTCCCAAATGTAATTCAGTCTGCTCAATGAATATGATTGTATTTATCAGTTTTATTGTTGATCTGGAATGCATACCAATGATATTTGTACAGAGAGCAGTGGTCTGCCCCTCCAAATACATTTCAACTTTGCCAATATCTAGGCTTCATCTTCTTGTTATTGTTGTCTCTTCTATGGAGATTATTTACTACATTAAACTCCTTTGCATATACAGGAATTTCACTGAAGAAACCTTGCACTCTTCCAGGGCTCAGTGCATTCAATGTAATGCAAGCTATAAACAGAAGAACCTGCAAAACTTCATAACTCTGATATTCGCCTTATTATTGAGACATTATAGAATGAAAAATTATTTAAGCACCTACTATATTTGAGGCACTATGATAAGTGCAGAAGACACAAAAAGGGGGAAAGCAGTTTCCATGCAAGGACATCCTCCATGTCATTCACAAACATTTTTGGAAATAATATGGCATCCTGTTTTGTGACTTGCTTTATATTGAAAACTAGAAGATTTCTGAACAAAGTTGTTGGTTTTTTTCTTCTGTATAGTTACCAAAGAACTTTGTATTATGTCAATATATGTATGGGCATCTCTATGTTGGAGAGGAAGTTTCAGCAACAGGACAGTGTTCAACTCTTCAGGGGTTTATGAGTTTGGCACAAAGGACACACTACCTCTCCAGCAGGATGTGACAAAGATTTGATCCATGCCCTTGTGCTTATTACACTTATACCGATTATAGCTGTTGGAGAGAGCCTCAAGTGTAATTCTAACAATGGTTGGGAATGGAGTTGGTTGGCAGCTCCTTCATGAAGGTATATAATTGTGTCCAGGGGAGTGGTGCTATGGGTGAATGAAACTGTGTTTCTCTGTTGAGTCAATCCTAACACTCTTAAAAGCCACACCTTTTCAGGCAGAATAGAGCAGGCTAGTCTCCAGTTACTGATTCTCAATCCTGACAATTTGATGTGGAACAATCCTAGGGTAATTCCTGATTCCTTGAGGTAGGGATGGGAGAAAATGAGGAATAGACAACAAAGACTCTTGGTGACTTCCAGCTGATTGAGGATTTGCTTTTGTTTGCAGTTTAATATGACAAATCATGAGAGGCATCATATCATTTGCTATTAAATTCCCTTCAATATATGCATTTAAGGAATGAATTATCAAAGTTCATTACTTTTTCCTGTATTTCTTAATATTTGAATGTTTTGATACGTGATAGAATACCAAGTGATTTCCATTTAAAAAAAAAGAAAAAAGAAAATAGACTATGCCCAGACAGCAGTTTCAAAAATTATTCCCACACTACTGTGCTTTTATTTTTTGATACAGTCAATTTCTTTTACTGTCAAGTGATTTGGTAGTCAACATAGCCTATCATTCTCTTCTTGAAGCAACCATTAATGTTTCCCTTCCTTAAAAATTAGAATTGGTCAAATAGAAACTAATAATTTCATGAACTGTAAAGTAGATCTAGGAGGAGAGATAAATTGGGAATTATTGTACTAACTGACATCCATGAGAGATAGATAGATAGACTATATATATTTGAAGAAATTATGAAAGAAAACTGCCCAAATATCTTAGAACCTGAGGGCAAAATAGAAATTGAAAGAATCTACTGATAACCTTCTGAAAGAGACCCCAAAATGAAAACTCCCAGGAATATTACTGCCAAATTCCAGAGCTCACAGGTCAAGAAAGAAAGAAAACAGCCAGAAAGATATAATTCAAATACCATGGAATCACATCACAGAAGTTATATCCAGTTCCATGATAAGAGAGCAGAAGGATTGAAATATGATATTTCAGAAAGCAAGGGATCTATGTTTACAACCACAAATGACCTGCACAGCAAAGCTGAATGTAATGAAATGGGCTAAATTTAATGAAATAGACTTGTAGGCATTCTTGATTTAAAAAAAGACCAGGTCTGTGTAGAAAATTTGATATTCAAATACAATATTTGAGAGAGGCATAAGAAGTAAACGTGAGTGAGAAATCATGAAGAACTTAATAAGGTTAACTTATTTACTTTCTCAAAAGATATATGTAACTCTCAAAAAATCATCAGGAGCCAAGATGGTAGAGAAAAGGCAGGGACTCTTTTGAATTTTCCCCCCAAATTCCTTGAAACACCTTTCAGTAATGGCTTAAAACAAATTCTAGAATGATAGACCCCACAAAAGGATGGGGTAAGACAATTTTCAAATCGAAAACAACTTAGAAGGTTGGCAGGAAGGGTCTGTTTCACCAGGGTGGGAGTGGAACACAGTCTAGCACAGGCCATGCCAGCACAGACCAGGCACCAGCAAACCAGGAGACTTGTGAATGACTGAATCACTGGGTCCAGTGGCAGTTTCCAGACTTCTAGGCCAAAGACAGTAAGAGGGTTGAAAAGAGTGTGCTTGTGGTCACTCACAGACAAGTGCACAATACAGAAGAGTAGTGAGCACACCTCTTTCTAGATCATACCAACTTAAAACAATCAAAAACTTACAGGTTCCCAGAATTACCTCTAAAAATAGCTGCATGAAAAACCTGAAGCTTGGGACAGTGATTCCTCTACTCTGGAAGCACAACTTCACTTTAGAATAGAGTTAAAATTGAAGAAATAGGCTGGAAAATAAGTGAACAGCAGAAAAAGATCATGACTAATGAAAGTTATCATGCTGACAGGGAAGACCAGAACACAAAGGAATGTGAATTTCTGAAGACAATAATATTGAAATTACTACATGCAAAATTACTACCACAAAAAAAATACAAATTGTCCCTATACCATGGAAGAGCTCATAAAGGATTTTAAAAATAAAATAAGAGAGATAGAGAAAAAATTGTGAAAAGAAATGAGAGTGATGCAAGAAAATCATGAAAAAAGAGCCAACATCTTGGTAAAGGAGGCACAAAAAATACTGAAGAAAACAACACCTTAAAAAAAGTAACAGGCCAAATGACAAAAGAGGCACAAAAACCCAATGAAGAGAACAATGCCTTGAAAAGCACAATGGGTGAAATTGAAAAAGTGGTACAAAAATTCACTGAAGAGAAGAACTCCTTAAAAAGTAGAATTTGCTAAATGCAAAAGGGGGTTCAAAAGCTGATCAAAGAAAATAATTCCTTAAAAATTAGAATTGGGCAAGTGAAAGTTTATGACTATGAGAAATCATGAAACAACGAAACAAAATCAAAAGAATGAAAACATAGAAGAAAATGTGAAATACCTCATTGGAAAAACCACTGATCTAGAAAATAGATGTAGGAGAGATAATTTAAGAATTATTTGACTCCCTTAAAGCCATGATTTAAAAAAAAAGAGGCTAGACATCACCTTTCAAGAAATTATCATGGAAAACTACCTTGATATTCCAGAACCAGAGGGTAAAATAGAAATTTAATCAACTGATCACCTCCTGAAAGAGATCGCAAAATGAAAACTCCCAGGAATATCATAGCCAAATTCATGAGCTCCCAGGTCAAGGAGAAAATATTGCAAGCAGTCAAAAATAAACACTTCAAATAACATGGAGCCATAGTCAATATAACCCAAGATTTAGCAGTTTCAGCATTAAAGAATCAGAGAGCTTGGACTGTGAAATTTCAGAGGGCAAAAGAGCTAGTATTACAACCCAGAATCACCTACACAGCAAAACTGAGTATAATCCTTTGTGGAAAAAAAATGGATATTCTATGAAATAAAGGAATTTCAAACATTCCTAATTAAAAGAACAGAGCTACATAAAAAAAATGACTTTCATATACAAGACTGAAAAGAAGCATAAAAAGGTAAACAGGAATGAGAAATCATAAGGGATTCAATAAGGTTAAACTATTTACATTCCTACAAGGGGAAATGATACAACTAAATCCTAAAAAACCTTTCAGATTATTAGGGAAGTTAGAAGGAGTACACATAGATAGAAAGCACAGGTGTGAGTTGAATATGATGGGAAATTATCTAAAAAATTAAACTAAATTAAAGAGTGAGAAGAAAAAATGTGCCAGGAGAAAGGGAAAGGGAGATGTAGAATGTAGAATGGGGTAAATCATCTGGCATAGAAGCAGCCAAAAAGAGATTTTTACAGAAGAAGGTAAGATGGGGGAAGAGGAGAAAAGAGAGTGTGAAACTTTCTCTCATTGGAATTGGCTCAAAGAGGGAATAACATACATTCAGTTGGGTATAGAAATTTATCTTACATACAGAAAAGTAGGAGAGGAAAGCATAAGAGAAGGGGGTAGGAACTGATGAAAGGGATGGAAGATTCTTGGAGACAAAAAACTGAAAGCAAAACACTTGAAAACGGACAGGGTAAAAGGAGAGAAAGACTAGGATAAATGGGGAAAATAGGATGGAGAGAAACACATAGTTGGCAATCATTATTGTTAAAAATAAACAGCAAATTTCTTTGGTGAAGACTTCATCTCTCAAATATATAGAAAACTGAGTCAAATTTATATAAATAAGAGCTACTCCCTGATCTCTAAACGATCACAAGATAAGAACAGGTAGTTTTCACAAAAAGTAATCAAAGCTATCTACAAAAAAAAATGTTTTAAATCACTATCAATTAAAGAAATGCAAATTAAAACAACAGTGAGCTATCACAACACACCAGTCAGATTGGCTAATATTAAAGAAAAGAAAAATGACAAATGTTGGAGGGGATGTGGGAAAATCAGAACACTAATGAATTGTTTGTAGAGTTGTGAACTGATCCAACCATTCTGGAGGGCAATTTGGAACTATGCCAAAAGGGCTATAAAATTGTGCCTACCCTTTGATCCAGAAATACAACTACTATGTGTGTATCCCAAACAAATCATAAAAAAGGGGAAAGGATCCATATGTGCAAAAATATTTATAGCAGCTCTTTTTGGGGTGGAAAAGTATTGGAAATTGAGGGTATGTCCATCAATTGGGGAATGGCTGAACAAGTCATGGTATAGCAATGTAATGGAATACTATTGTTCTATAAGAAATGAACCAGAAGATTTCAGAAAAAAACCTGTGAAGAGCTACATAAACTGAAGCAAAGGGAAGTAAGCAGAGCAGGAGAACATTGTACACAGTAACTACAACATTGTACCCTGATCAACTACGATAGACTCAGCTCTTCTCAGCAATACAGTGATCCAAAACAATTGAAAAGACTTGTAATGGAAAATACTATTCACATTCAAAGAAAGAACTATGGAGTCTGAATACAGATTGAAACATAATATTTTCATTTTTTTCCTTTTTTTCTTTCTCATGGTTTTTCCCTTTTGTTCAAGTTCTTCTTTCACAACATGACTAACATGTTAAACTAAATGTGTTAAATGTGATTGTACATATATAACCTACATCAGATTACTTGCTGTCTTGGGGAAAGGGTATGGAAAGCATGGAGGAGGGCGAAAAAGTTGGAATTCAAAATCTTACAAAAATGGGTACTGAAAACTATCTTTACATGTAAGTGGAAAATGTGAAAGAAAAAAGAATCTTACTTGTCTTTTCCTTTCCAAGCCCACAGAATCCCTGACATAATCAGGTTCAGAAAAGCTCACACACTTCTAAGTTCCAACTAAACTTGCCAATAATTATTTCTTAGAACTCTATATTCCATCTCTTGTTTCCTTGACTTTGTTTCTTCCTAAGGCTGAATGAATTTGCTTCAAATCTGGACCTCTTAGAATCCTTAGTTTCATTCAAAGTTCAGTTCAGATGTCATCTAACCATACTGTCTAGTGTTCTCTCTATAAATTAATATCTACTTATTTACATATTTACTGTAAACACCTCCCCCCCACCCCAAGCAAGCTCCTTGAAGGCAGGGGATTTTGAGTGTGTGTGTGTGTGTGTGTGTGTGTGTGTGTGTGTGTGTGTGTGTGTAGCAACAATGAATATGCTGATTAGGCCAGGGCTGAGGATACCTGGAAGCAAACTAGATACAGGTTCCTTAAGGACATTTCAAATTCTCATTGAAAGTGTAGGTCTTCAGGCTCTTAGTAAGGTGCTTGGCTTTATAGCCACTCTTTTTCACTTCAACGATTACCCTGGTGTTTGCTACTGGGTTTGTTAAAAAAGCATCTCCATTCTCCTTTCCAGATTATAGTCTCTCTATTTGCAGAGCACATCCTTTCTAATAAATTAATCAGATCAACAATGCATTTGATGAACAATTCTCAACTGATGAATGTTCTAGGTTTTTACATGAGACTTGCTTGTATTTCTTCCTAGAAGAACTAAACAAGAGAGTAGCAGTATGTATCAATCAAGCCTAAATACTGACAATAAGGACACATTTAGACATGATTGAGAATTCTTAGAACAGGCAACTGACAAGTTGTTTCCTGTGGGATGTCTCCTGAACTAACTGCGTGGTCCTAATAGGGCAAAATCACTTTCTTTTTGAACTACATTTAGCAGGCATTTCTTCTACACTCCTGATTTGGCATTTCTTTTGGTCCCATTAGTTCATAGAGTGAATATCCATTTCTCTCAAATTCTAAATTTCCAAAAACCTGAGGTATTAAATTGCGTTCCCTAATAAGACAATATCTTTGTCCAGACAGACAAGAAATTGTATGTTGAGTGACTGGAAATAGAAATCAAATAGACCACACTTGGCTGTAGAACAGTAGACTGGAATCTGCCCATTTAGCTTTGAGTATTATAGTGAACTGAGAAAAGTGACATTAAAGGTTTTTTCAAAGATTTGTTTAAACAGCTGATGAAATCATATTTTGGCTGGCTAACCCACAATTATAAGATGATAGATAGTATTTGGAGAATTTATTGCATTGATTCTAAGGCAAAAAGTTAGCCTGTCAGTCAATAAGCATTGATTAAGTGCTTACTGAGTGTCTAGGCATACAAAGAGAGGCAAAAGATAGTCCATGCTTGGGGGCAGAGCAACATGGAAGCTGGAAAGCAGGGACTTGCTTGAGCTCCCCCCCAGGTCTCTACAAAATCCTATAAAAATGGCTCTAAACAAATTTTAGAGCTGCAGAACCAACAGAATAGAAGAGAGAAGCAGAGCTCCAACCCAGGACAGCCTGGATGGTCGCTGGGTAAGGTCTATCCCATGGAGCTGGGAGCGGAGGGGAGTAGAGCCCAGCGTGGGCTGTGCCTAGACCAACCAGACCAGGAGCCAGGAGGAACAGGCCTGAATCAGTGAACTGTGGCAGTTACCAGACTTCTCAACCCACAAACACCAAAGACAACAGAGAAAGTTAGTGGGAAAAGCTGCTGGGAGTAAAAGGAGTTTGGGGTTCGGCCACTGCCCTGGGGACAGCAGAGGTGGTACAGCTCTGAGGACAGAACTACAGCTGCAGTTGCTTCAGGCCCCAGGCCCACCTGGTGGGAGGAATTATGTGGAGGATCAGAACAGGAGTGCAGAACCTGCTTAAAATCGGAGTCCGGTCCGGGTTGGCGGTTCTTGGGGAGGAGAAGTGCTGGTGTGGCAGAGCTTGCTGTGTAGAAATAGCTCTGAAAACAACAGCACAACCCCTCAAGCTTGGAACAAAGTACGCTTTTACTCTACAAGCAGTCATACACTGACAATATGCTCAAGGGTCAAGTCATTGGCTGGGAACATGGCCAGGCAGTGAAAACTCACTCAGATTCAGTCTCAGACTTTGGAATCTTTCTTTGGTGACAAAGAAGACCAAAACATGCAGCTGGAGGAAGTCAACAAAGTCAAAGAGCCTGCATCTAAAGGCTCCAGGAGGGACGTGAGCTGGTCTCAGGCAATGGAAAAGCTCAAAAAGGATTTGAAAAAGCAAGTTAGAGATGTAGAGGAAAAATTGGGAAGAGAAATGAGAGTGATGCAAGAAAACCATTAAAAACAAGTCAATGACTTGCTAAAGGAGACCCAAAAAAATACTGAAGAAAATAACACCTTTAAAATAGACTAATTGAAAAGTCAAAAGAGCTCCAAAAAGCCAGTGAGAAGAAGAATGCCTCTAAAGGCAGAATTAACCAAATGGAAAAGGAGGTCCAAAAGACCATTGAAGAAAATATTACCTTAAAAATTAGATTGGAGCAAGTCGAAGCTAGTGACTTTATGAGAAAACAAGATATTATAAAACAGAACCAAAAGAATGAAAAAATGGAAGACATTGTGAAATATCACATTGGAAAAACCACTGACCTGGAAAATAGATCCAGAAGAGATAATTTAAAAATTATTGGACTATCTGAAAGTCATGATCAGAAAAAGAGCCTAGATATTATCTTTCAAGAAATGACCAAGGAGAACTGCCCTGATATTCTAGAGCCAGAGGGTAAAATAGAAATTGAAAGAATCCACAAATCACATCCTAAAAAAGATCCCTCCCCTCCCCAAAAAAACCCCTAGGAATATTGTTGCCAAATTCCAGAGCTCCCAGATCAAGGAGAAAATACTGCAAGCAGCCAGAAAGAAACAATTTGAGTATTGTGGAAACCCAATCAGAATAATCCAAGATCTGGCAGCTTCTACATTAAGAGATCGAAGGGCTTGGAATATGATATTCTGGAGGTCAGTGGAGCTAGGATTAAAACCAAGAATCACCTACCCAGCAAAACTGAGTATTATGCTCCAAGGCAAAATATGGACTTTCAATAAAATAGAGGATTTTCAAGCTTTCTCAGTGAAAAGAACAAAGCTGAATAGAAAATTTGACTTTCAAACACAAGAATGAAGAAAAGCATAAAAAGATAATCAAAAAAGAGAAATCATAAGGGACTTACTAAAGTTGAACTGTTTTGTTTACATTCCAACATGGAAAATGATGTGTATAATTCATGAGACCTCAGTATTGGGGTAGCTGAAGGGAATATATATATATATATATGTACACACACACATACATATATGTGTGTGTGTGTGTGTATGTATGTTTGCATATATATACATGTGTATATATATATATATGTATATATATATATATATATATATATATATATATATATATATATATATATAGAGAGAGAGAGAGAGAGAGAGAGAGAGAGAGAGAGAGAGAGAGAGAGAGACAGAGGGCACAGAGTTGAACATGAAGGGATGATATACAAAAAAAAAATAAAATTGAGGGATGAGAAAGGAATATATTGAGAGAGCAAGAAAGGAAGAGATAGAATGCAGTAAATTATCTCACACAAAAGTGGCAAGAAAAAGCAGTTCTGTTGGGAGGAAAGAGGGGGCAGGTGAGGGGGAATGAGTGAATCTTGATCTCATCATATTGGACCTGAGGATGGAATAACATACACACTCAATTGGGTATCTTATTCCACAGGAAAGAAGGAGGAAGAGGATAAAAAAGGGGGGAAAATAATAGGGAGGGCAGATGGGGGAGGAGGTAATCAAAATCAAACACTTTTGAAAAGGGACAGGGTCAAGGGAGAAAATTGGATAAAGGGGGATAGGCTAGGAAGGAATAAAATATAGTTAGTCTTTCACAACATGAGTATTGTGGAATGTTGAATTTCTTGTCTTCTTCGGGAGGGTGTGTGGGGAGGGAAGAGGGGAGAGAATTTAAAACTCAAAAGTTTTAAAAGCAGATGTTCAAAAACAAATTTTTGCATGGAACTAGGAAGTAAGATATGTAGGCAAGTGGGCATAAAATCTGTCTTGCCCTACAAGAAAGTAAGGGAAAAGGAGATAGGGGGAGTGGGGTGACAGAAGGAAGGGTTGACTGTGAAATGAGGCAACAGAATATATGCCATCTTGTAGTGGGGGGAGGGTAGAAAAGGGGAGAAAATTTGTAAGTCAAACAGTTGTGAAAATTAATGCTGAAAACTAAAAATATTAAATAAATAAATAACAAGGGAAAAAAAAAGAAAACAAAAGAAAGGGAAAAAAAGATAGTCCATGCTCTCTAGGAGCTCACAACATGAAATAACTATGTACAAACAAGATATGTACAGGATAAACTGGAGATAAAACAATAGAAGGAGGAGATTAGCATTAAAGTAGATCAGGAAAGGCTTCTAGTAGAAGATAGAATTTTATCTGGTATTTGAGGGAAATCAGAGAATCTAGGAGAGGGAGGAAAAGTATTCCAGGCACAGGGAACAGCAAGGAAAAAGCCAAGAGTCTGAAGGTAGAGTCTCTTGTGTTAAGAAGAGCAAGGAGGCCACTATTTCTGGATTACAGAGTACATGAAGGGGAGTGAGGTGTAAGACTAGAAAGGCAGAAACAGATCTGGTTGTATATGTCTTTGAATATCAAAAATAATAATTTGTACTTGACTCTGAATGTGATAGGAATCCCCAAAAGTTTATTGAATGGGGTGGGAGGAATGATTTTTATAACTAAACTTTAGGAAAATCAATTCAACAACTGAGTTGTGGATGTACTGAAAGAGATTTGAGGTATGGAGACTAACCAGAAGACTATCACAATAGGTGAATGGGTCTTCATTGGAGTAGTGTTAGTAATTAAGGTAGAAGAGATATATAACAGAGGTGTGAAAAAGGTAAAATTGACAGGCCTTGACAACACATTAGATATAGGCATAAGTGAGAAACCAAAAATGATTTCTAGGTTACTAGCTTGTGTGACTGTGAGAATGATCATGCCCTAGACAGTAATAGAGAAGTTTGAACCTGGGAAGGATTTGGGGGAAAAATAGGTTAAGATTTGGATATGCTGAATTTAAAATGTCTACGTGACATCCAATTGAGATGTTCTATAAGCATTTGAAGATGTGAGTTTGGAGGTCAGGAGAGAGGTTAGAGCAAAATAAGTAGATTTGAGAGTCATTAGCATAGAAATGATAATTGAGGTCAGTGAGCTAATGAGGTCATTATGTGAAATAGTATAGAAGAGGGTCCAGGACAGAGCCTGAAGGGATACTTACCTTTATCAAGTGGGACTTGCACCAGGATCTAGCAATGGAGACAAAGAAGTGGTCAGACAAATAGGAGGAGAACTAGGAGAGAGTAGTATCACAGAAACCTAGAAGGAAGAGAGTAAAGAGAAGAGGGTAATCAACAGTGTTAAAGGCTGAAGAGAGATCAAGGAGAATCAGCTTAAGAAAAAAAAAGCCATTAGACTGGCAATTACAAAGTCATTGGTATATTTGGAGAGAGTAGCGTTGGTTGTATGATGAGATCAGAAGCCTGGCTGTAGGAGAGTTTTGTTGTGTTTTTTGAAGAGGAAAGGAAGTGGAGGTAGCAACTAAGTAGAAAAACATCTAATCCAAGTCAAGTCAACAAACACTTGTGGAATTCTTACTTGGTATCCAGCACTGTTTTAAACATAGGGGATACAAGCAGAATAAAAAAGAAAGACAATCATTACCCTCTAGGACTTTTCATTCTAAGTGGGGCAAAAGGGGGTGGGGAGAAATCTGAGAGAGTGCATCTACTAAAGAGAACTCCATTGAATATCATAACGTAGTGTAGTCTAGTGGAAAGAGTATTGGATATGGAGTTGGAGTATCTGAGTTTGAATCTTGCCTCTACGGCTTCTTATACCTGTGACCTTGAACAAGTGAATTAACCTCTAGAAAAGGAAGAGGTTTCATTAAATGATCATTTTGATCCCTTTAAACTTCCTGGTAGATTTTCTTGAAATTGTTCTCAGAACTCCTCCTTACATATCTGGCCACCCCTTAGTCACTTTTGATGGATCATCTCCCCCTGCCTTTTCCTTTGTAACAACAATGTTACTAGCAGCTGCTGTGGAGGTGAAAAACTAACAATACCAGCACACAGGAGGGCTTTTAGCACAGATTCTTTGATCTGCTTTTCTAAGGAATGCAACTTTAAGGGCTTAACAATCTTACTTTAATTAAATATACATATATCATTCACTTAGAACAAGGGAAAAAGTCAGCACCCTGAACTTCAGAGAGAATACAAACAGAAATCACCACTAGTCTATCCGTAGCAATACATATGTAGTTACCAGAGAGAGAAGCAACACCATTTGGGTTTTTCAAAGCCAGGGGACTCCTTAACAATGGCTATCCAGAGTCTTCTCTGATCAAATCGTACAACACTCTTCCAGTAAGTGAGAGCCCCAAAACAAAATGCCAACCTCAGATCTTATATATCCTTCTCAGGGTCAGAGGGCATCACAACCATGTGACTCAAACCCATGCGAACTTAAGCAGACCATCAAAGACTCTTGATTCAATCAAAGACACAAAGGCAAGACTCCTCAAAGGCACTTGATTACCTCAGTGCTGAGAAGCACTCAAACAAAAAAAAAAAAACAACAGCAAATACTCCTACTTTGCTTATAATTACATCTGAAAGGCAAGACTCAAAGGTATTTGATTACCTTAGCATTCCAAAAGAGCAAAAAATAAAAAAGTCCCTTCTTTCTTACCATTATATTCTCTAACTGTGGGTATATCCTAAAGCTTTTTTAATAATTCCTCTTCACTTCTTTTTCTAAATCCTTTCTCAATGAGTTCACAAACTCTCATGGGCTCAATTATCATCTCTGTGCAGATTAGCCCCATATCTATATTCAGCCCTAGTCTCTTTTCTGCCTTTTGGATATTTTCAAATAGTTTTTCCATACAAATCTCAGACTCAATAAGTCCAGAAAATCCCCTGAAGCAGCAAAGTTATTTGTTGCTCCAAGGGTCCTTCCATCTGAAACAGTCTAAATCACCAAACCTAGGAGCCATAGCTACCTCTACGCCTTTACACATTGCAATGATGTCAATATCAATAACACTATGGTCATCAGTGGCAACAACTTGGACATCAACCATTACAGGCATTTTGTATACCAGCCTGTGCATCTCTCAACTACCTTCTAAAGAAAAACCTTTACGGCCAATGAGGTTTTTTGTGTTACAGAAATAATAGTTTTCCTTCTGTTCTTCCACATGACACTCCATCTCCCAACTCTGTGCTTTCCTACTCACTGTCCGTCATGCCTAGAATGAATGCCTATTCAACCTCTGCCTCCTGGTTTCCTTCATGATTCAACTCAAGTCCCACCTTCTGCACACTTTTCTCCCCTGTGCAGTTCCCAAAGCTATATGGTATGTATGATGAGGGCTCAGTCTCTGGGAACCCCCTTTAACCTGGAGTACAGTCTCTGGGAGCCCCCTTGAACTGTCCTTGAATCTTCCAACTAGATCTGGCCTTCCCCTAAGGCCATAAGCCTTATCATTAGGCCCAAATCTCTACCTAGCCTTGCCCTCTATTGTCCAGCTACTTCCCACCCTTGATACTATCAATATCCATGCCTTCAGCTACTTCCCACCCTTAATTCCATTCTCTTAGTTCCTGGAGTCTGACTTCATCTCATCCTCCTTAGACTCCTCCTCAAGACCCTCCCTAAAGCCCTCCTCTAGTCACTCCAGACCACCCCTCTATCCCTCCCACAATCTTTGTATATATAATCTCCATCTTGCCTCCATGAAGGCACTCAGATTCAATCTAGCTCAGTAGATTAAATCTGGCCTGCTTGTGAAAACAGGTGTCACAAAGGGTGGGATTTCTAAATACAACCCATTATGGTGAATCCCTAATAAATTTTGTCTTTTCCCTTGGCTGAGAAGGCTTGAGTTGAATTCTTTCGGCAGGACCCGGGCTGTCAGTATTTTGGGGTCACGAGCACCCTAGAAAGGTATGGTTCCCTACCATCACCATTTTGTGTAAACCTCTTCATATATGTACATATATACATATTGACATGCATATAGACATACAAATACATACACACATATGTAAATATGTATATGCATATGTATATGTGTAAAAATATACACGCATATGTTGTTGTTGCTAAGTCATTTTTCATTTGTGCCTGATTCTCTGTGACACCATTTGGGGTTTCCTTGGCAGATATACAGGAGTGGTTTGCCATTTCCTTCTCCAGCTCTTCTTACAGAGATAGTGAGGCAAACAGGGTTAATTGACTTGCCCACCATCACTCAGATAGTAAATGTCTGAGGCCAGATTTGAACTCATGAAAACAAGTCTTCCTGACTCCAGGCACAGCACTCTATCCACTAGCTGATACACACACACACACACACACACACACACACACACATGTTTTACGTATATATTTAAAAATTATGTTCCTCATGTGAGCTCCTTGAGTTCAGGGATGAAGGTTTTTGCCTTTCTTTGTATCTCTAATCTTTAAAATAGTTCCTGGCCCATAAAAAAAAAAAAAAAAACAATAAATGCTTGCTGACTAACTCAAAAAGAGAATTAATTCTATTTTCTTACAATTTATCCCCTTCCTTATAATTTGATGACTACAATTATACAGAAGAAGGCTTTCATGAAGAGCCAGATGACAAATTCATTTATTACTGCTATTGACCTCAAAATATCCTGGAAAACTCAACCAATAAACTAGATTGGAATAAGAGCATCAGCACATATTGAACTATAATTTATAATTGCCCAGATATAATATCTATCCATAAAAATTAAGAACAATGCTTTAATAAATGCATTGTAGCATAAACATATAATCTTCCAGTTATGTCAAAAGAAAAGCTTATGGAATATAAAGATCTAACAGATGAAATTAAATTCATATGGGGCTTGAATGAGTTATATGTTGTCCTTGTTATCCCATGTGCTCTGGACTAAGCATGCTTTCATTAAACTTTTTGAAAATAAGCTTATATGCTAATCATTTTATTCAATTACAAAAAGTTATTATATTCATTGTGCAATAGTCAACAGAACATAAAGTATAAAAGAATAATAGCAGGATATTGACTTGTCTGAAGACTTTTTCCATCTAAATTTCACTGAAAAGATGAGACTTTTAAAATAACAATGATACTAACAACTAACACTTTAAGGCTATAGTATTTAAGAAAGAAAGAAAGGAAGAAAGGAAGGAAGGAAGGAAGGAAGGAAGGAAGGAAGGAAGGAAGGAAGGAAGAAAGGAAGGAAGGAAGGAAGGAAGGAAGGAAGGAAGGAAGGAAGGAAGGAAGGAAGGAAGGAAGAAAGAAAGAAAGAAAGAAAGAAAGAAAGAAAGAAAGAAAGAAAGAAAGAAAGAAAGAAAGAAGGAGAGGAAGGAAGGAAGGAAGGAAAGAAGAAAGAAAGAAAAGAAGGAAGAAGGAAGTAAGAAAGGAAGGAAGGATGAAAGGAAGGAAGAGAAAGAAAGAAACAGTGAATGAGGTAGTATGAACATTTTGAAATGACTTGGATAGGGTCATGCAGCGGGGAAGTGGAAAACATGGAATTTGAACTCAGGTCTTCTGAGTCTATGGTTGTGCTCATTTTATTGAACCAAAATCATAGATTAGATGAAAAAAGGACAAGGAATTTTCTTATTCTTGGTTTTGGATTTCTATCAACACTAATTATTTTCTGAAGATCATTAAAAATCACTGTGGTGCCAAAGGAAAATTTACGTATTACATAAATCCTGCCATTCTCCTGTACCAATGCCAAGGCTCTTGTCCCATCAGTTGCAAACAGGTGCACAAAGCATCTCTGATTGTTTACTCTTCTAACTTTAAAGAGGCTGAGTGGGAAGAAATAAGATCCCACTGTGATTATTGAACATTTCAGCATCTAGACCACAGGCTTGCTGAGAGTTCCAAGTGCCATAAGTTGGAAGCTTATTGGCATTTAAAAACTGAAGGAAGAGGAAGAGGGAAAAAGCAATAAATGTAGAAACTAGATCACTACTGCATGATATTTGGATAATCAGATCTTATAATATTTTACATCTTCATTGCACAGTTCATTTTATCAAATGATTTGACATTGATGTTTTATCATATCACAACAATTATGACATAGGAAAATATTATCCCCATTTTACAGATGGCTTGTGTTCTCATTGGAAAACCAAATGAAGACATTGACAGAGTTGGTTTTATCATTTTTTCAAAGGCAAGAAGAAATGTCATTGTACAAGATGTTCATTAATTTCCTATTGCAGTGATCATGATAAATATTTGCAAAAGACCTTGATGAATATCCTATGTATTGCATTTGTTGCAGAGAATTAAGAAGAAGAGAAATTTTATGATAAAATTGACATAATCTCTATATGCTTCAATTCTTGGTAAACGCAAACCAAAAGATAATGTAGGGAAGGATGGCAAAAAAGGGGCTGAAAATTTGGTTGGGAATAAGGAGTAAGAGAACTCAAAATCTTATAGAATCAGAGAAGTTCTGTAGATATTAGATAGGGTTGCATTGTTTTGAGATAAAAAAAAAAATCAGGGGCAGCTAGGTGGCACAGTGAATAGATGACCTGAGTTCAAATCCACCCTCGGACATGTAATACTTACTATCTGTGTGACCTTGGGCAAGTCACTTAACCCCAATTGCTCTGCCTTCCCCCCTCCAAAAAAAAAAAAACATCAGGAGACAATGGACATGAAAAGCACCAAATTTATCATAAAAACTGAAGTGATTAATTTTAACAGATGGATTGCTGATGTGAGAGTCATTATTGAATGAATTGTCTCATATAGTTGTACATCAACTTGATGGAACAAAGATAGGAAATTTGTTTAAAACTCAAAGAAAGAATGAAAGTGAGAAATTTAATCTTTCCCCTGCTCTTTTGCTGCTTATTAATACGATTGCACTTAATTAGTGAAGTGGAAGATATGTATATTTTTATTAATTGAACATTATGGCCCCAAGATAAAGCACATGGAACTTCTGTCCTATTGTCATTAAAACTTCACGTGTTCATTAAAAACACCTATGGAAGTTCGAGGAGCCAATATGGTGGAGTAAGCACTAAATCTCCATAACTCTCCCATATTCACCTCAAAACAATCATAACATAGTGGCCCCAAACAAATTCTGGAACAGCAGAATCAATAAAAAGACAAAGTGAAACAATCTTTGAGCCCAAAAAACTTGGAAGATTGGCAGAAAAGGTCTGTTTCATTCAGGTGAAAGGAGAGCACAATCCAGGGCAGAAAGCATCCCAGTAAGCCAGGAGCAAGCCCCACAATGAGACAATATGCCAATGTTTATGAGATGCAGCCAAAGCAGTACTTAGAGGAAAATATATTTCTCTAAATTCTTACATCAACAAAATACCAAAAAAAAGCACATCAATGAATTGGGCATGCAACTTAAAAAAATACCGAGAAAAAGAGCAAATTAAAAATCCTCGATTGAGTACCAAATTGGAAATCCTTGAAAAATCAAAGGTGAGATTAATAAGATTGAAATTAAAAAAAACAAACAAACAAAAAACAAACAAAATAACTATTGAGCTAATAAATAATCTAGTAGCTGGTTTTATGGGAAAAAAGATGGATAAACCATTGGTTAATTTGATTAAAAAAGAAGACTAAATATCCCGTATCAAAAATGAAAAGAGTGAAATCACCATCAATGAAGAAGTAATTAAAGCAATCATTAGGAAATATTTTGTCCAATTATATGACAATAAATCTGACAAACTGAATGAACTCAATGAATATTTACAAAAAATATAAATTACCCAGATTAACAGATTAGAAAATAGAAAATAACCACATCTTAGGAAAAGAAATTGAACAAGCTATTAATGAACTCCCTAAGAAAAAAAATCCAGAGGGCCAGATGGGTTCATAAGTGAATTCCACCTAACATTAAAAAAAATTAATTCTAGTGCTATGTAAACTATTTGGAAAAATAGGTGAAGAAGACACAGATACAATGCTGATACCTAAACCAGGAAGAGCTAAAATAGAGAAAGGACCATTTTCCCTGGTGAATATTGATGCAAAAATTTTGAATGAAATACTAGCAAGGCTATTATAGCAATAACTCAGAAGAATTATACACTATGACCAGGTGGGATTTGTGCCAGGAATTCAAATTAAAACAACTCTGAGGTAGCACCTCACACCTATCAGATTGGCTAATATGACAAAAAAGGAAAATGATAAATGCTGGAGAAGATGTAGGAAAATTGGGACACTAATGCACTGTTGGTGGAGTTGTGAACTGATCCAGACATTCTGGAGAGCAATTTGGAACTTGCCCATAGGGCAACCAAACGGTGCATACCCTTTAATCCAGCAATAACACTATTACGTCTGTATCCCAAACAGATCATAAAAAAGGGAAAAGGACCTACCTGTGCAAAAATATTTATAGCAGCCCTTTTTGCAGTGGCAAAATATTGGATATTGAGGGAATGCTCATCAATTGGGGAATGACTGAGCAAGCTGTGGCACATGACTGTAATGGAATACTGCTGTTCCATAAGAAATGATCAACAGGAACACTTCAGACAAACCTGGAAAGACTTGTATAAGCTGATGCAAAGGGAAGTGAGCAGAACCAAGAAAACACTGTACACAGTATCAGTAACATTGTGTGATGACCAACTATGAATGACTCAGCTCTAAGAATCACAATGATCCAAGCCAGGTACAAAATACTCAGGAAGGATAATGCTATCCACATCCAGATAAAGAACAGATGGACTCTGAATGAAGATTGAAGCATATTTTTTCCACTCACTTTATTCTTTTTTTTTCCTTTTGATCTCTTTCTTTTTTCATGATTGTGGCTAATATGCAAATTTTTTACATGATAGCACATGTATAACATATCAAATTGACTAGCATTTTAGGAAGATGTGCAGAGAAAGAGGGAGGGAAGGAGAAAAATTTGGAACTCAAAATCTTGTAAAAATGACTGCTAAAAATTGTCTTGACATGTAATTGGGGAAAAATAAAATGCTATTAAAGGGGGAAAATAAAAACACCTTTAGGCTTGGAACCAGTGATTTTTTAAAAATAAGTTTAATTTGTCTCTTTCTGTTATTTCTACACAACAGTCACTTGGGAATTTAGTCAGGGGGTTATACCTTCTCTTATTACAATAAAAAAGTTGGCCAATGCAAGGACCCATCTGAAAGGGTATGCAACATTTTGCCCTTTTTTTCATTGTCCTCCTTGCTGAGAGAACAAGTGTATGAAATTATTATTTTTTCTATGAGACCGATATTAGTCAATTGAATCATTCAGAATCTAGCCTTCATTTAGATTTTTTTAAATTTACGCAATTTTAGTCAATGTATGTTTTTCTTAGTATTAATTGCTTCACTCTGCATTCATTCATATTGTTCTTTCTCTTTTCTCTGAATTACCCATAACCACCATTATTTATTGTTTATTAATATTCCATAATTTTCATATACCACCCCAGGTCAAACTCCCAAAGAATAAGCCCTCATTTTGTTTCCAGTTCTTTGCTACAAAAAAAAGAGATGCTAGGAATATATGGTATATGTGAGACCTTTCTCTTTTTGAACTCTTCTCAGTACATATTGTTAAATCTTTTTAGAGAGTTAATGGGGCAATGTTAAACCAGAGGTCTTAAGGCTCAGGCACTGGAAGAGAGCCAGACCTTAAAGAAGCTCCATTATATTCCTATTATTGTTTAATCTTTGAAGATATTAAGACTTGGGAAATTCATTCCTAAAACGTAATTAAAAAATGTATTTAGCAACATTGAGCATCCTCATCAAATTGGAATATTCTAGACCCAGATCTCTCTAGGTCACTTTCTCATGGCCATTTTGAGGCTTAGAAAGGCAAAAAAGCTACTTTAATTAGGTAATTAGTTTTCTGATTGTGGAATGGCTTCTGTTTATATTAAAACTTGGCAGAAATGTGCTAATTGCCAATTAAAGGCAACTGAGCAAATATACTAATTCCATGGCAAAAATAGGCACAAATAAGAACCATAAATAAATTAATCCTTCCTCACTATTCCCCAGCCCATCAAACAGGGCAAGTGTAACAAACAAGCAGCTTGCTATAGTTATCCATGAGGTTTTGCCAAGAGAACTACCAGCAAGAATGAAAAAGAAGGAATGGAAATCTCAATGCTAGTAGTAGAGAGAACAATTTTGAAATGATCTGCATAGAGCTTTACATGCTTGTGTTTCTGCAAGTACCAAGTAACATGTATGCACAAAATATGAACCGGTCCCTTTCCTAGTGACAAAGGTCAAAGTTTAGAGGAGTGTTACTTCATTCTTCAGGTTATTAGAGAGAATTGAAAGTCCTTAAAGGAAAGGGGAAATTGCTTCAAGGAGGAAGCAAAAAAAGATGAGGTCCATTGAAGCTGTCAACCTCCAAGGCTATGAACCTTGGGGGACAAAAGGTAACAGAGTGGGATCATAAACTGTGTCAGGGGTTGGAAGTGAAAGGTGAGACACAGAGAAGAAAAGAACAAGAAAGATCACAAAATATTTGGAATTAAGTAACAGGTTTAAAGCTCTTTCCAGAGAGGGAGGACCTGGACCTTTTCAAGAGAAAGCAGCCATTTGTGCTCTGAGGTGCCATCAAGTAAGATACTCAGTAATGGTCAGAGGAAGAAGGTAGGAACAAATGTGATGAACAGTTT